>NC_064816.1:146482312-146741885 GCF_023721935.1 Panthera uncia | reverse complement strand
TCTTCCTCACCTTCTCCTCCTTCTCCTTCTTCTCTTTCTTCTTCCTCTCCTTCTCCTTCTCCTCTTTCTCCTTCTTCATCACCATCATAGCTAACAAATACATAGCGTTTACCATATGCTAGGCATTGTCTCAAGAGCTTTACATATAATTGCTATTTTACAGATGAGAAAATTGTGGAACAGGAGTTGAATAACCTTTTCAGATCACTCAGTTTGGAAGTAGAGCCAGGATCTCAACCCAAGCTGCTTTGGCCTTAGACTGTAACTCCTATACTTATGTGAGAAAACTTGCCCTCTCTTATTGTTTTTTTTCCTCCACATTAGAAGTTCATAAACTTTTTAGATCTTAATCATCTCAATGGGAAAATACATACACACACACACACACACACACTTAGTAGACACAATATTTTTTTTCATTTTTTAAAAAATATAATTTATTGTCAAGTTAGCTAATATACAGTGTATACAGTGTGCTCTTGGCTTCAGGAGTGGATTCCCATGATTCATCGCTTCGTACAACACCCAGTGCTCATCCCAACAAGTGCCCTCCTCAATACCCATCACCCATTTTCCCCTCCCCTCTGTCCCCTGCCCCCATCAACCCTCAGTTTGTTCTCTGTATTTAAGAGTCTCTTATGGTTTGCATGCCTCTCTTTGAGACTATTTTTTCCCCTTCCCTTCCTTCTCACTTGGTCTTCTGTTAAGTTTCTAAAATTCCACCTATGAGTGAAAACATGGTATCTGTCTTTCTATGACTGACTTATTTCACTTATCATAATACCTTCCAGTTCCATCCATGTTGTTGCAAACAGCAGGATTTCATTCTTTCTCATTGTCAAGTAGTATTACGTTGTATATATAAACCACATGTTCTTTATCCATTCATCTGTTGATGGACATTTGGGCTCTTTCCATAATTTGGCTATTGTTGATAGTGCTGCTATAAACATTGGGGTATATGTGCCCCTATGAATCAGCACTCCTCTATCGTTTGGATAAATTCTTAGTAAGGCTATTGCTGGGTTGAAGTGTAGTTCTATTTTTAATTTTCTGAGTATCATCCACACTATTTTCCAGAGCGGATGCACCAGTTTGCATTCCCACCAACAGTGCAAGAGGATTCCCATTTTTCCACATCCTCACCAGCATCTATTTCCCGAGTTGTTAATTTTAGCCACTCTGACTAGTAGCCACTCACTATGGTTTTGATTTGTATTTCCCTGATGATGAGCAACGTTGAGCATCTTTTCATGTGTCTCTTGGACATCTCAATGTAGAGACAATATTATACATATAGTCTCATGCCATCTTCCATACAATGGATCTCTGGATCCTCCAGGTTTAGATTCCTTGCTTGAAACTGATTGAGTACCAAGTATCATATCTCTGGAATTTTCCAGTGTGAGGGCTATTCCTGCTGTTCTTGTGGATTCTTCCAGATGTGCTTTCCACCCTCCCCTTACTGTTGTCCTGATTGACTGTTGTCCAGAAACTGTGTCCTACCAGCTGAAAGACAGATTTTGGTTGGATAGTTGGGAAACAGCATTCTGATAACCTAAAAGCCAAGCCGTCATACAATAAGGAAATTTCTGATTAACTTTCTGGGGATTACTGTTCAAGTGGACAAACAAGGTAGCAGAATGTAGTCAGGAAGTCTTGTATTATTTCTAGGGTTTTAGGCTGTTTGGTACAAACAGCCTAACTATAAGCACAGTGGAACTATGCTATTTTTCCTAACTATAAGCACAGTGGAAGAAATGTGTGGCCTCAGTTTTATCGTGCTGTGAACTTGTACGTGGCTTCACGTGATCTCGCGGACATGTTAGTAGAACATGCTGTTCACAGGAAGGATCCAGGTTTTATGGGACCTGAGATGTTTGAATATTGCTCTGGACTGGATATTTGTGCTCCCCCAAATTTCATCAATCCTAACTTCTATTGTGAAGATATTTGGAGGTGGGGTCTTTGGGAGGTGATTAGGTTGTAAGGGTAGAGACCTCGTGAATGGGATTAGAAACTAGGAAGAGAAATCTCACCAAACACAGAAATTTCCAGTGCCTTGATCTTGGACTTTCTGTCCTCCAGAACTGTGCTAAGTAAATGCTTTTAAGCCACCAGTCTATGGCATTTTTGTTATAACAGCCCAGGCAAAGACCATTACCAATTAGGCACAAGAATGAGCATTTATTGAGAAAAGGAAAGGAAACCACAACATGTTGAAAATTTAAAAGCTGACAAATATCGGTTTAATGATTATGGTTTTTCATTGTGGAGGCTGATGTTTCTGCTTAAGTAAGTCATGCAACACACATGATAGCTGTTCATTTATCTTGCAGCTGGAAACATCGTAGATAAGCATTTGCCTGTCCCTATACTAGCGAGGCACTCACGGAAGATAAAAATTACTGCGCAAGCTTTTTTCCCCCACTTTGCACTGAGCACAAGACCATATGTAGTAATAGAACCATTTTGAAATAGAACCACAGAATCACAAAATTTGAGAGCGAGTATGGAAATAAAAGACAGTACATGACTCTTTCACTGAGGGTTTTTTTTTTTATTTCTGTAGAAATGAAAGATCAGAACATTAAATGCTGGCATCGAATGGGAAGTAGATTGCAAAATACCACCTAGTATCATATCTAAACTGTTAGAAAGATATCAAATAATCTAAATGCATATTAACTGCTATAAGATGAACATCTCAATTTAGTTGTTTATATTTAGTTTTGAAAATAATTTTAATATAAACTTATGCATTAACATGAGAATTTCAGATTATTTCAATGAACGATTACCCTTCATCACTTAAATTTATAAATAAGTACAGAACTTACAGGCATAGTGTGGTGTGTCCTATTTGCCATCAAAGTACCTAAGGATACTATTTATTTTCATTGTAATCAATAGAATTCAGTATCAAGTTTTCAAACTGAAACTAATGAGTCAAACGAATGAATTAAAGAATAATGAACTAAAGACAGTTGTTTTATTTATTTATTTATTTTTATTTTTTTTAATGTTTATTTATTTTTGAGAGAGACAGAGACAGAATGTGAGTGGGTTAGGGGCAGAGAGAGAGGGAGACACAGAAGCAGAAGCAGGCTCCAGGCTGTCAGCACAGAGCCTGACACGGGGCTCGAACTCACGAGCTGTGAGATCATGATCTGAGCCGAAGTCGGACGCTCAACCGACTGAGCCACCCAGGCGCCCCAAGACAGTTGTTTTATAGAGCACCTAAATGTTTCTGATTCTGCAGAACTGGTGATTTTACAGTTCTCCTTGAGGAATAATGCTCTTCCCAAGTAAAACTTGGCAGGCAAACAAATTGAAATAAAAATAATTGTGATAAAGGCAAAGACAGAGCCATGATTTTGGCTTTGTTTATGCAGATTACTCCACATTCACACCTGCTTCTCATCCACTGTCTATACAATAAATGAAAAAAAAAAAAAAAACTAGTACATGGAGAAAGGCGGATAAGTAGCAATTGGGCATCAAACCCGTAAAGGAAATTCAGTCCCATCCTTCTCTCTACCCATTATAGAATTTCTTTCTTGTCACCATTTCCAAAGCACTGATAGTAGGGGCAGGACAAAGGAATGACAATTCACACAGTTCTGAAAAAGTTCTTGCTTCACTTTTTCTTTCCATGGAGACTACAGCCGTTCCCAACTATTTTGCAGCTAAATAGCAGAAACCAGTTGTAGTTTAAAACAGTTTTAGTTGATATAGTAGCAGTTGGTATTTAGTAATTGACTGAAGACTGGCTCATGAAATACCGAAAATTTGTGTTCCAAGAAAATGATCATCAAATTGTCCCTTGATGAAATTCTTGAGAGCTTTAATTTTTTTCATCTTTATTCATTTTTGAGAGATAGACAGAGTGTGAGCAGGGAGAGCGAGAGCGAGAGCGAGAGAGAGAGAGAGAAGAGAGACACAGAATCCGAAGCAGGCTCCAGGCTCTGAGCTGTCAGCACAGAGCCCGACGTGGGGCTCAAACTCACAAGCCGTGAAATCATGACTTGAGCCAAAGTCCAAAGCTCAACTGACTGAGCCACCCAGGTGTCCCTATGACTTTAGCTCTTGAACCATTGTCTATGTATCCACACATCTCTTTATTAAATGTTAGCAATTAGACTAATATTTATTGAATTTTATAAGCCTTTGTATTTTTTCATAAAATATTTACCTTTAGTATTAATAGTAAATATTTTTTGGCCTCTAGAGTTTACTTTAACATCTAAGGGGCACAAAGCAACTTGGTAAACTTACTATTTTTTTGTATATTACGTTCTTTATCTGGTATATCAAATATATATACTTTTGTGACCTGGTTTGCTTTCCAAATGGAAATATCTTCATTTTTAATTATAGTGCATGCTTATTATAAAAGCTTAAACTACAGAAATACAAAGGATAAAATAAAATATTCCTGCTCTGACAACCAGGGTTATTAGTTTATTAGTAAATATAGAGGATACATACAGATATATACAGGTATAGATAAATATACACACACACATATATGTATATGCAAATATATATATACATAGAATGCATACAATATATATAGTAGTTTTATTCTGTCACCTGTTTTATACAGTTTTTTTTTTTTTACCTCAGTGGTATATTATATGTGACATTTAATGGCAGATGATATAGATTATTCTCATCATTTCCAATAACCATAAAGAATGGTATCAGTTAAAAAAAATAGTTAAGCAGACTGATCTTATAATTGAGTTTTCAAAATCAGACAATTTAAGGGTAAAAGGGGGGCACGATTTCTAATCATGACAGAATACCACATATGAACTGGAAATACCCTAGGAATACTAGGGCATGTGGCTGTACTGTATTTAACCAATAGGATAGTAATGAATTCTGATTGTTTCTAGTCTTTGCAATATCATAAACAACACTGTGATGAATTCTCTGTATATTATTAAGTATTTATAAACTTATCTGATCATCGATTTAGGAAATATTCCTGGATGTTACTGCTGAGCCAAAGAATATACACAACTAAAACTCTGATGTTTAAAAAATTCTTTCCAGGGGCACCTGGATGGCTCAGTCAGTTAAGCATCTGACTTTGGCCCAGGTCATGATCTCCCAGTTTGTGAGTTCAAGCCCCGCGATGGGCTCTGTGCTGACAGCTCAGAGCCTGGAGCCTGCTTCAGATTCTGTGTCTCCCTCTCTCTCTGCCCCTTCCCTGCTCACACTCTGTCTCTCTCTCTCAAACAGTAAGTGAACATTAAAAAAAGTAACAAATTAAAAAATATTGTCCACAAGAATATACATATTTACACTTCTACTAAAAGTACCAGTGAGAATATTTCCCTCTCATTATCTTCAAAATAGATATAGCCGTCTTAATCTTTGTCAGTCTGATGGGTAAAAAGTAATAAATTCATTGTCAATTTTGGTTTTAGATTTTTAGTGAAGATTTTTATTTTTACTCTTTAGTGCCAATCTGTATGTAAATGATGACCTATAAGTAGTAAAGGTGTCGGCGGGGGTGGGGGGGGGTGTGGGTAGGTAAGAGAAGGAGAGAGAAGGTAGCATTTGTTCTTTTATTTCACCCAGTTTTCTTTGGGACATTCTTTTTTTGGGTCCTCATTGATCTGTATGAATTTTTATAGAAGTACATAGTTATCATCTTACAAATCAGTATTATAATTGTTACGTACATAGACTTCGAATCAATGAAAGCTTAATGCCAATTCCAGTTCCTAGAATTACTAGCTCTGGGACTTTGAGTAAGATCACTGAGCTTTCACAGTGCCTGTATTTGTAAGTCAGGGGCACAGGGTTGCTGGGAGGATTAAATGAAATGATGTATATAAATGCTAAAAGATCACTCAACAATGAATAAAAACAGTATCTAGCAATATCTTTATTATTAAAATCATTTTAAAGATAATATTTCCATTTTAGCAGTTGAACCTTAAGTTTCTTAGGCCAGTTTTTGCCATGCAGAATTTCTTGTTCTTCTTTCAAAAGTCAGGAGAATGTTCAACAATTTCCTGACTTTTGGTGTCATGCCCTAGAAAGGATTTTTCTTAACCTCTGCTAAAAAAAAAAAAATCATGACCTATATTTTCTTCTAAACAAGTACTTGATTTTTGCATTTTGAGTCACCTAGAATTTAATTTGCTGTTAGGAGTGAGATAGAGCTATAGTTGATAGACATAACTTTAAGTGAATGAGTAAGTCTGTTTTATTAAATGTTATAAAATGTTTAGAGAAAGGAAAACACATTGTTCCCTTTAATAATTCAGAGCAGTTTCAACCCAAAGCCTGCCAAACAGTAAATTATAGAAACCAGAGAAGTAAGCAAAAGCTCTACTTCTGTTAATGTCTGCTATAGTTGGAAAAGTGAGGTGTGTGATTTCTAAAAGTAACCTCTTTCTAATGGAGGGAAAAATGTATTAAAGAGGTATGCCTGGTGGAGGGCAACAGGCACAAGGTGCATTTAACCATTTTAGTTTACCTTTGCCTTATTGTTATTGGCCACTTAAAACAAAATTTGGACCTTGGAGCAGAGAATATCAATTTAATGAAAAGTTTCTCCCATTAGGGAGCATGGTGGGGGCGCGGGGTGGGGGGGGATATTGGACTTAAGAGGCAGAGGAATGGATATATGGACCAGCATAGCTTGTATGTGGTCCTGGCTACAGGCAACGATGAAAGTGAGGCATGAAGGGTATTTGTGCTATAATCATTGATTGGAACAGTGAGGTTCTTGCACCACGAAAACAAAAACAAAAGCAAAAAACCTCGAGATATAGAAAAATCAAATGGCTGTGCCTACACCGAACAGTTGCATCCCCAAATAATTTCTGACCCTGAGAACACAACTGTTTACTCAACAGTTATTTATTAAGTCCATACACTGTGTTCAAGATTGTTCTACGCTGTGAAGATATGGCAGAGTGTGGCAAAGTCCCTGACCTCACTGAAATGCAGAGTGCTGTGTGCTCGTCTGGTGAGGGGCAACAGGGGTCAGTGGTGCTCAAACCTACAAGCGTCGGGGGAGGGTAACTCACGTGTACTTAGTTGTTTGTATTCCTGTTTTGGTCTTTGTTCCTATCCAATGATGCAGTTTTTAATGATTTTATTTTAATTGCTTATTTTTCCAAAAATTATTTTCTTCCCTATGCATGTATGGATCCATCTAGCAGCAAACATGTTTATTTGCTAACTATGGCTACCGATCTTACAGGTATGGCAACTCGAATCTTCTTCAGAGTGGCTCTTGAACACTAGCATAGGTAAGAATCAGCTGTGGGGATTTTTAAAACGGGCCTCTCCTCTGGGTATTCTCACATAGAAGGTCTGAGATGGTACTATGTGGTTCTAGGGGCACCCCAAGTTGAGAATCACTATTCTGTGGGACTGAACACGTACATGAGTGTCTTCAGGTGCCATTCTTATTTACAAAATAAAGTGGTGACGTTTGCATAGACTTTTCTTCCTCAAATGATCTAAATCTGCACAGATACTGAAATATGGATTGCTTCAGTGAAGTAGCCCTTCCTCCGAGGGGCTGAGGAAAGAATCCCGGATTCAGTATTGGTGGTAGCCCTGTTCCACACGTAAAGGAACAGGGTGAAACACTTATTGGAGATGAGAGGATTGCTGCTTCAATACCGCCTTTGCAGTTAATTGATAGTATATATAATTTTGATCGGGTCCAGCGAGAACTAGACACCCTCCCCAAACAGACATATACAGATGACTGGCCTCTAGTTCACTAGCAAAATTTTAGTGTCTGATCCAACAGGGCATAAGTGGTATGCTAAGTTTTATATGTGTTCCATTCTCCACCCTATTTAAAGAGCCATTAAATCTTTAACTCATCAACTGGCACATAAATCATGCCAATGATGTCATGCTTTTTTCCCCCGCATACGTGTATACCCTTACCATTGGCTGATTAGCAATCTCTCTCTCTCTCTCTTTCTCTCTGTCTCTCTGTCTCTCTCTCTCTCTCTCTCTCTCTTGCATGCACACACTGACAATATGCTCACACACACTCACACAGGCACACAAATATCCTCTCCTTAGATTTTCGTTGGACTCTTCTCTCTCTCTCTGTAAAACAACCAGGAACAACAACTGAAAAAAGGATTTGAAAGAAATATTTTTCTTCTTCTTCTCCTCTCTGGCTGCCTCCCAACAACTAAGCTATGCAGCTCTGGATTCTGTCTGACACATCTTAACTACTGACATTTAGCAGATGCTTCTCTAAGAAATAGGGGAGGGCGAAGGTGAAGCAGGGCTGTGATATAAGTAATTAGACTAACGATGTCTCAATTATCAAGATGTTCCCACAGTGTCCCCTTCTGTTAGCAAATCTGGAGCAGGAAGGCTGTCTTTGGGGAAGGGAAGGGAAGGCTGGGTGAAAACATACATTGATTTGAGTCCATAATAGCATGAAGTCAAGAAGTTAAAGAAAGGCTCTAAGTCTAGTTTACATACCAAATAATAGATGAATCCAACCTTTAATATACATGAGATCACTGAACTAGACTCATAAAATAGAGTTTAGTTTCGAAAAGTCACCCTTACCTCCAGCCCATTGACACCTCTGATTTAATCATGCAATGGTCCCCATTAATGTTCACATTACTTTTGTATGGGTCTCACAGATGAGCTAGATTTTGGTAAAATATTAGAAGTCTGAGTTTTGTTGCTTACTTCAAAAAATTCCATTTATTCAGTTCATCTAAAAATACATGCATACTTGTAAATTTGTGTCCATGTTCTTTGCAGGTCTATAGATATGTGGTACTCTGAGCTCCCTTTTGAATCAGTTGTAAAACTACTGTTTCCCTCTTTAAGGAGAGAGTTAAATAAAATCTTTGACTTGTGTTTATCCTATCTGTATAAGAGATGTCGTTCTGTGCCCTTTTAAGAATGATCCTTTGCCATGTCCTTAATAAGTGCTTCCCCTTTTTGCTTATTTTCATTCATATTTTTTGTTTCTAATTATTACCCAGAGTATCTTTTTTTTGTTTGAATTACAATAATCTATACAAAACAAACCATAACGAGAAGGTTGTTTTGAGACTTTAAGGTTAGAATAAATAAAAATATGTCTATGAAATAATGAAAGTTTTTTTTCAAGGTACCATATAAATGTTAGCTCCTACTGTTAATGAACAAAGTTGATTGGTATTGAGAGAACAGGCATCAAAACTCTACTGATACTTCTTCCCATTGTGGATGCAACCTCTACTGGAATCGATTTTTTTTTTTTAAGGCAATACCTTGGAGCTTCATTATCTTTAAGCAGTATTGCAAGCAGAAGGAAAATGTCTATTCTCAATAACTGCTTCTTCCCCCTTTCTGATTTATCAGTGTCCAAAAGTGTTCTCTCCTTATAGATGGTAGTTACACTTGTGGTGAGCACAGTGTAAGGTATACAGGTGTCAAATCACCACATTGTACACCGGAAACTAATGTAACATTGTATCCATGGTGCTCCAAATTTCCACATACCTATGATGGGGAAAAAACAAAAACAGAAACAAAAACCAAGGCGATCCGTCATTATAGCATTACCTCATGAATAAAACTATAGCGATTTCCATGAGCCCAGCTTATGATATGTGCATTTTTCGTGTGTTTGGTTTTTGGTGCCTTAGTTCCAGAAGTAAACTCTCTCAAGAACGCTGAGATACAGATGCCCTCATGCATGGCTGTCCTGCGTGTTGATTTTGTTAGTTTCCGAGCCTGACTTTTCCTGACCTCGTCTAAGCTTATGTGCTCTGTTCCATTTTGCAGTCCCATAGTTTCATAACTACTGGCTGCTAATGAGTCTAATTCCAGCAATCTGGCAGTGCCATAGTAGAAAATATTGAGGAGCCTGGATGTGCTGCGTGCAGGCATTAGAGATCTCTGTTATTTTGGTATTCGAAGATCAAAATGCCTCTCAGGACACACGTTTCTTCTTGCCCTGAGACTGAGGGCACGGGCAGGCATGGAATCAGTGTAATTCAGCATAAATGGAATCTTACATATTTTAATTAATAATATTTTCAGGGAAACTATTTAAAGAGAGTAATAAGACAAATCCATTTGTCAATGCATTTTCCTTGTGTCTTTTTATCATGCATTGACTATTGTGGTTGTCAGGATTCTAAAACACCCCCCAAATTCTCACCCCTGGTGTACGTGCCGCGCACAATTCTCTCCCCTCTAGTGTGGGAGGGGATGGCGAGCATGACAGGATAGCAATCCAGTGATTAGATCACTAATCAGTTGAGTCTGAGTTAATCCAAAGGGAGACTATCCCCGGTGAGCCTGACCTGATCAGATGAACCCTTTAAAAGAAGGTCAAATGCTGGGACCCTCCTTGCAGGTTTTGAAGGGAGCAAACAAATGTGTGAACTGCCTGTGGGGGAGGGCCACATGACTAAAACCTGAGGGTAGCCTCTAGGAGCCAACAGTGACCCCCGTTGTCATCCAGCAAGGAAACAGGGACTTCAGTCTGACAAAAAACCGAATCCTGCCAACAACTGGAATAAACTTGGAACAGCGCCTCTCACCCCAGAGGGGCCCGCATCCCTGTCAACACCTTGATATCAGCTTTGTGAGACCTCGAGCAGAGAACCCAGTTATGTGGTGCTCAGCCTGCTGCCCTCCAGAAACTTCAAGATAATAAATGGGTGTTGTTTTCAGCCACTAAATTCGTAGTCATTTGTGATGTAGCACTCGAAAACTAATACAAAGCATTCTTATTACGGACCTTGCAGGACAGGCTTATATAAAGTCAAATTTCTGCAGAAAACAATGAGAAGGGACCCTTCCCGCAGAATCCAGACTAAGTCAATTCCATAGGGCGGAGCCAAGCCTGCTAAGGACGCCCTGCTGAATCTGAACATGGAACACAGACATGCCATCTGGCAGGGCAGAGTGAGCATTCCCTAAAGTAGCGATTCTCATGCAAAATTTGGAGAGGGACGATTCTCCTCCACAATCAGTTGTGGACTGACACTTTTGTAAAATACAATAAGCACAAATGAGTAGAAAAATAAAACTTTTTCTAAAGGGCATTCAAAAGTCTAGTCTCAATTGTTTATTGTTCAACGGACATAAGGTTACTCTGTCAAACTGCCATAAAATTTTCCAAATGCTTACTCTCAATTTGGGCACTTTGCACACTGCGGACCGGTCACAAACTGCAGGCCAGCGCCAACATGAGGAGCGTGGCTCTCAGAGACATCAAACGCTCAAAATGCCCTCGGCTTCTGTGCCTGGAATGGATGAATAGCTAGTTCCCACAAAGATAACATGCGACATTCAGAAAGGGCTGTGCCTAATAACAGACGGGTATTTTCCAACTTCGGAGTTCGCCTGTCGTTTTCTAGTTTGGTATAGACAGTCCCCTGAACTTGAAATAAAAAAATATACTGGTTTAAAAAGCATGGGATCCTGGCAAGTTAGTTAACCCTTGCCAAACCTCATTTCTCTTATTTGTAAAAATGGCAATAATATTCATAATCTGTCTCACACGGTTGTGAAAGCTAATGAGGTAACATGTATGTATGTGTTTTGTCAGGTGTTAAGCACTCCACACACGTATGAATTAATAGTATCACTGTTCTTCTGTTCTCCGTCAGTAACTCATTCCAGCACACCCTGAACAGAGGAGGGGAAGTGAGAAAAATCTGACCACGTGTTCTAAATGACTCGATTTTACTGTTACTAGTGGTTTCTGGGAATGAATGGGAACTGACGCGTGTGTAAATTGCAGATGCTGCAAGGATCTCTCTGGCACATTAATAATAGGCTCCCTGTGTGCATCTGGGTTACGAGTAGCGTGCTCTTAATTAATACCATAACCTGAAATAACGGTCATTGAATTCCGCTCTCTAATCATGGCCTCTGTTCCGCAGTTGTCCCAGGGGTACGCGAGGCAGGGCTGGAACTCAAATAACTCCCACCACCCTGTCTAGTACCATCTGTGAGCATTGTAGAACACACGCGGCCGCATAACACACACGACGTCTAGAAACAGAACGGAGAAGGAAGGCAGCAGCATTGGGCTTTACAACAGCAATGCCAGCTCCTGCGCAGTGAGAGTGCCCCACCGGTGCACTTACATTACACACAAATAGAGTAACGACTTTAGATTACTGCTAGTGTTTTCCTTTGCTCTCATAAGGTTGGGATGTCTTCTCAATGGTTCTCCCCTCTTTCTCCTTTCCCAAGAATCACTTTAAAATAGATTTACTACGAGACAGTCTCATTTTTATTCTGGAATTAAGAGGCAGGAACAATAGTGTGGCCTCCTGGCTGGTTTTTGTTTTGTTTTGTTTGTTTGTCTGTTTGTCCCTTGATGGAAATAAATTATTCCTTTCAATATATGTTCCAATTCACTACCCCCTGCATTTCTTTTTCATTTTTATGAGTAAAAATACAAAAACATCCCTCAGACAGAGGCAGAGTCTCTCGTGACTGACTCACCATGTAGCACTTCTGTGTATTTATTACAGCCTCGGTACCCTACCACATTCATGCCTTCTGTATTATCCAAACAGTGTCTTACTGAACCTTTATTATGGACCCTGAGTACATTTTGGGTGTGGGGGAGATCAAGAAATAGTGTCTTTCATCTAGTGAGAAAGCACATTCCTTAGACACAGGGGCTACAATCTGTGGGTGACCTACATTCAATAAACAGGTCTTA
Organism: Panthera uncia; assembly: GCF_023721935.1. Lineage (NCBI taxonomy): Eukaryota > Metazoa > Chordata > Mammalia > Carnivora > Felidae > Panthera > Panthera uncia. The sequence continues at coordinate 146,729,176 of NC_064816.1, read as the reverse complement.
TAGGCATGTTTTCGTGCAAAGATCAGTGGAGTGTTCCCTAATGCACAGGTCCACTGAATTGCAGGTGTTGACAGTGACCTCCACTCACTGCAAGGAAATGTCTCTCCAAACCGGTACAACCTAGTGGCCACTGGATTCCATGGTAGGATTAAGTGGGACCAGAACTCATAAAAGTGGCAAAATAGGAAAAATATTAATAAGAATGATGACCGATGGCATTTCAAGGTAAGTTTTAGTGTACATCATGGAGTGAGGGCAATGAACAAAGAATCCAAAGCTTCTCTGAGCTTTCTCAGCTTTTCTGAACTCTCCACAGCTTCTCAAATGAGAGCTTCTCTTCTTGTCCGAATTCCTATTCTTCTCATTTACTCAGGATTTCATCTTACTCAAGTGAATCATGGGGCAACCATTATTAGAGGAATAATTTGAACCCTGGCCTTCTACACCCAATTTGACAAGAGATCTTGGCCCAGTTTTCTCAAATGCGTTCACTGAGATTCTGGCACATTATTAAAACTCTATTTCTGTATTTAAAAAAAAATTGAACAATATAGACACACCTCTCCCAAGCACTTTCTATAGGTCTTAGGCCTTCCAAACAATGCATCTTGTCAAAGTGTGATGTCCATGGCCACTAGGAGGGGAGGACTAAGCTGAGTAAGAAGTCAAGGATATGCAAGGTTCTACCATCCATGGAACTGAATTAGGGGAAAAGCACATGAGAACAGCGTATTACAAGGTGGCACCAAGAACAACAGGCACAACATAGGGTAGGAGCAAAAACTGAAAATAGGAAAGACACTTGGATTGCACATAGGCGGCCTGAAGATTCAGCTGGAAGGACTGATTTCATGACACTGTTTGTCCTGGCTCTCCTCCCCTTATTCTGTAACCTGTCACCTGTTTTTGTGGTCCAAAGGCTTCCTGGGTCAGCAGGACTTGTGTGAGTTCAAACACATAGGAGGAATCGTTGACGAAAGCTGGTGATTGTGATTGTACGGAGACTTGGGGGTAACTGTCTGCAAATGACGTCTTTCTCTAGGCACACGGTCCCAAGCTGAATCCCTGAGATTGCAACCCCTCCATTTCTGTCTGATTCTGAAGATCCTAGGGATTCACTGACTTCTTAGTCCCACGTTCTTCTCCTTTTGTAGACACTGCTCTATGATTCTTGGTTTGGTCTTGCATTCCTCTGTTCTCAGGTTAGTTCTCTGCCTGGCTGTCATAACCCTTTCCCGGACTTCCTTGTCTTTTTTAATTTAATTTTGTTGGACCAGTGGCTACACTCTTGACTCTTCACCCGTGTTGCATGAACAAGTCCAGCTTATCCTTCCGTCAGCCCTTTCTGTTGACATCTCTCTGCTGTCTCACGTACAACTGGATAAAAATATCAGTAGCTTCTGCCAGCTTTAGTTCCAACAAGACTCCAGGTTCTGCGTGGGGACACTGTCATGTAAGAGTCATCAGGTGGTCTTGCTAAACTTTCCATTGAGGCAGTGTAAATTAAGTGTATAAAACTCTCTCCAGGAGAAAAGCAGTTGGAAGTTACAAGGGGCATTTTGCTTATTGAGTTTACTGAGGAAGAAATAAAATAATGAGGAAGGAAGGTTTGGAGTATATACAGAAAGGGGTTATCATAACAGTGTTGATGTATAAAAATGTACTACATCGTGAAAGGTCTTAAAACAAGAAAATATGATGAATTGTTGGCAGGATAATTACAATGAAGAAAACAGGATGAAGATTCTTAGGAAGAAGCTACAGGTACACCCATTTGTCTTGATGAAAGGGATAACTTCATTTGTGTTGTTTTAAAATGGAATAGCTTTTGGCGCACCTGGGTTGGCTCAGATCATGATCTTACGGTTCGTGGGTTCGAGCCCCACGTCAGGCTCTGTGCTGACAGCTCAGAGCCTGGAGCCTGCTTCGGATTCTGTGTCTCCATCTCTCTGTGCCCCTCCCCAACTCACATTCTGTCTCTCTCTCTCTCTCAAAATAAATAAACATTAAAGAAATAAATAAAATGGAATAGCTTTTATGGGCTTGTGAAGCTCCTTTCAGTGGAAATATGTAAGTGTTGACCAGTAATAGTTACAAGCATGTGATATAAAAGAATATCCTGCCTGAGAGATTTTGTAACAGGACTTTTCCCCAGCTTCCCTGAGGTATTGTTTATATAAAATGAAATTCATCCATTTTGAGCGAATAGCTAGGTGAATAAGTCAGAGCCAAAATCATAACACATAATAATGAGCTGTAAGTCTGTCATAGACATCCTTTATCAGATTGCAGAAGTTTCCTTCTAGTTCTAGCTTGCTAGGAGTTGTTATCAAAAATGGAAGTTGAATTTGTTCAGATGCATTTTTGCACCTATTGGGAGTAGCATATATTTTCTCCTTTTTTAGTCTGTTAAGCTAGTGAGTTGCATTGATGGGGCCTTTGAATAATAAACTCTGGCATTCCTAGGATATATTCTGCATGATCATAATTTTATTGTATTTTTAATATATTAGACTCAATTTATTACATTTTTTTTGCATTTATGCTCGTGAGGGATATTTATCTGTACTTTTCTTAGGATGTCTATGTAATTTTGGTATCAGGGTAATATTGGTTTTCTGGAATCAGTTGAGAGGTGTTATGGACTGGATGTTTGTGTCCCCCTCCAACTCATATGTTGAAGCCCAAACCCCCAGTGTGACGGTATTTGGAAATGGGGTCTGTGGGAGGTAATTAGGGGTAGGGCCCTCATGTTGAAATTCATGCCCTCACAGGAAAAGATACCAGAGATAATGCGTTAGTGTGTGCCCTTTTTCTTTGCAGCCCCCCACCCCCCATGCATGCACAAAGAAGTCATGTGAGCACACAGTGAGATGCTGGCCACCTACAAGCCAAGAGAAGAGAACTCAGGATGAATCCTACCTTGCCAGCACCTTGACCTTGGACTTTCAGCATCTAGACCTATGAAAAATAAATGTCTGTTGTTTAAGCCATCCGGTCTATGGTGGGTTTTTTTGTTTTGTTTTGTTTCGTTTTGTTTTACAGCAGCCTGAGCAGACTAAGACAGGGGGCACCCTGTCACTCCAGCTTTCTGGAAGAGTTTAGTTCATATACAATGAATAGTTCTTCTTGAAATGATTGGTTGACTTCCCCATTGAAGCCATCTAGGCCTCGAGTTTTCCTTGTGAAAAAGTTTTTAAGTACAAGTTTAACTACTTCTTTTCTTTCTTCTCCCCCTTTGAATGTGACTTCCATTTCTATCACAAATAGTTTTTATTGCTTTCATTATCTCCTCCTGAGCTTTGAAAGCTAAATTTTTGGAGTGCCTGGGTGGCTCAGTCAGTTGAGCATCCAACTTTGGCTCAGGTCATGATCTCACAATTTGTGAGTTTGAGCCCCACGTCAGGCTCTGTGCTGACAGCTCAGATCCTGAAGCCTGTTTCGGATTCTGTGTCTCCCTCTCTCTCTCTCTCTCAAAAATAAATAAACATTCAAAAAAAGAAAGCTAAATTTTTATCTATTTCATGTTATTTGAAAGCTCGTGTTTGTTGATTCTTTTTTTTCCCCCCAGAGGCAATGGTTGATTCCTTAATTTTTAAAGAATTCAATATCATAAGCAAATTCTTTTAATTTGTGAAAAACTGCTGGTCTACACTCCTCAGCTGCCTAGCAATATACTTCTTTTTTTGGGTATATTTCTTTTATTCTGAGTCTGATGGGCACACAAGATCATCCATTTTGGGTTTCTCTTCACCTCTAAATGAAGGTTGTCCTTCGTGAGGAAGGGTTCTAGAAGTTCAGTGGTAGGAAACAGGGAGACTCTGGCATTTTAGAACACACAGTCATTCTTAATCTCATGTTGCTTCAGACACACCACTGCTCCAGGCCAGCAAGAATGTTTTTCCGGTTTAGGGTGAAGCCACTCATTTAGTAAGTATTTTGCATGATGACTTAGCATTGATTTACCATCTCCTGACCAAGATCAGGAGAACTTCCTGAACTTAGAACCGCCTCCCTCTCACTGATTGTTCTGTTTGGCCACAGTATTAGTTCCCTAAGATTAACCTCCAATGAGGTTACATCTGTAGGTTTCTGTTTGTTCCTCTCCTTCCTCTGCTAATAAGCTGTGTTAATAAGAACTTAGCAGCTAGCTTGCCCTTCTAAGCAAGGAATACATGACTTGGGCATTTGTTGCTATCACATTCTTTAAGTATTTGCTGATCATTTATTACCACTCTTATGGTGCAAAAGAGGCACCGAATCTCGCCAACACAGCCAGAACTTGCTTTCCTACCTCTTGCCCAGGACTGTACTTAAGGTGGAAACTTTGGTGAGGAAGCAGGCAGAGGTAATAAACCGATTCAAAATCCGAGCTGAGGTTGAGCTTGTGTATGAGGACCGGCAACAAGGCCAGTGGACAGGGAACACAGAATGTGCTCCGCAGGCAGGCGGAGACCGCTGAGGCCTGCTCAGGGTCGTCTCCTGGTGTCTCCGGCAGCTCCGTCTGATTTTCACAGCAACTCACTGCCATGCCTGGTACCGGTGTCGGCTTTCTGGCTTTCTTTTTTAAAGCTGAGGTGTCCGATCTAGTGCCCAGCTTTTCCCCTGCAAGCCGACACCTCTGATCCATTCTGTACCAACCCCAGTTTGAAGCTTCGTCCTTCCACGATTCCTTCTCTTATGGTTTGTACTGTGTCTTTTGAAGGAAAAAAAATACAAAATTTTGTTTCTGGTTTGTTTTCATTTTTTTTTTTTAGAAATCCAATTCCAGGTGGTCTCCAGTTAAAGGGAGAAAACGTCAGCTTGATTGTCCCTGCCTCTAGATTTGCTAGCAATTTTCCTTAGAATTTACCACTTTTCTAAGTCTGATCATGTCAGTGTAGCAGAGCTGATCAGATGTGGTGATGCTGACCCAAGCTAACAAATCTCACACAAAGTATAAAAGCAGAATGCTGACTTGCTAAATTTCACCGGGAGTTATGACCATAAAGGGACAGAATGTTCACATCTCCGTAGCTGGTGCCTTTGTTTTTCCTCATGTGCAAGCTAAATAGAAAGATAATTTATTAGAGGACAATTCAATAAGGATGAATCAAAATAAAATGAGTCAGTGTGATGTTGAGACTGTTTGGTTATTATCACGCCTAATGCCTTGATGTTCCCATCTCTACAATAGGACCCCATCTATCAGAGAGACCAAATGCTCATGTTAGCCTCAGGGTTCCAGGATGGTCAGAACTAGAACAATCTCAGCCAACATTTGCATCTAATTCTTTTTCCCCATGCTCTTCAGCTGAAAAAAAAATACGGATAGTAGACATGATAATTTCTCATGTTCTTTTCTTCCTCCAGGCATGTGGTAATATTGTACCTTCTCACCTGTGGGCATCAGACATAAGCATATGGTTTCCTTTAGCCAATCAGTTGAGAATGAAGACCGTTAAGAGCCAGAATGTGGCTTGCAACCTTCTCCTTCCCCTGCCAGAGTGATTAATGATGCCTTCTTCATCCTGTGTCTCCAAGTGAGAATGATGTGAAGAGTCTCAAACAAACCCACATCATAAGCAAGGGATAAAACTTTCTTATTTTAAACCACTAATATTTGGGGATTGTTTGTTACCATGGCAAAATGAGGCTCATGTTGATTGATACAGAAACTTGTACCCTGTCATAGGGAGTGCTATAAAACAAACTTAAATATGTGGTATCGGCTTCGTGGGTTATATGGCAGATAGTGAGGTCAATTTATCACAGACTGGAAGAGGGAGGGTCAGTATTACTCAGTGGCTAAATTCTTGTTAAAGGAACAACTACTTAGCAGGTATGATGTGGCGTTCATACAGGCTCTGGGTATCCGTGGCTAAGTAGAGAAAGAGAAAGAGGTAAGGGGAAGAGAAAGCCAAGAAATATACAGTAAGACTTGTGACACAAAAGAAACCCGGGTGTGGTCATTGCTCACAGAGCTGACTGCAATGAGACAGAAAAGCCAAAAATACGTTTTAGAAAACTGTGCTGCAAAAAAGAATCAACAGCCTAGACTAAAATAAATCATGACAATTTGATACTTACAAAGATCCTGGGGCTCCCAACTGTATACAGGCAAGAAGTGAGCTGACAGAGCTGCTCATTTTCCAAGAAGATATCTTGCCAATGTCCCACTCAGATATAGCCAAGGAGGATAATGTAAAACAAACAAAAGAACTACACAGAGTTGTGAATTTAGGGAGAAAACTGGACAAGTTAGCTACTCCCAAGGAGGAAAACTAGACCTTATTTAAGAATCATTTCCTGCCAGGAATTGGGGGGAATCCTTACTAGGTTTTTGCAGAAGTTTTTCAGAACTGCTACAGAGAAGACTATGTTATGTGGGACAAGTGTATACTATGTGGTCCCAGTTCTTCCTCTCCAAGATTATCTCCTGCAGCTATCTGTCCTGGTTCCATTACTGCATATTGGATTTTGGAGAAGCTCATAGACCTTCAAATTCAAGAAGAGCCACATCCAGACCTAACATCAAGATACTGTCTAAAACCAACATATTCCTTAGAAACTCTGGGTTGTAGAATTGATGTCACGAGTAGGAAGAACTTTTGCATCGCTTCCCTTGGGTAGGCTGCATATTTTCCATGTGGGTAGGAGAAAAGACTAAATATTTTCTTAGTAGATTGTGAACTATGACAGTCATTAGGGCTGTTTACCCATCTTTTAGTTATTCCCCTTCTGCAAACCTGAGAGGATTGCAATTGCACAATCTTTTGATGAGAGCCATGGCCATTTGACCTGCATTTGGCTGACAAAACACGAGCAGCTATGATGTGTGTGATGTCCAGAAAAAAGTCTTTAATAGTCAGTGCGTGCTTTGTTATTCCCCTCTCTCCCTGGTGACTGGCCCCGTTCCAGATGGTGAAAGCTCCGTCATCCTATGTGCCCGTGTGACTGATGTGAAATGAGCATGTAGCATAAGCAATAAATGAAACTAGGATGTTTTAGTCACAGTTTAGGAGCATTTTTACATCCTGACCTATACAGCCCCGAACTCGACTAAATAAATTAAATCAAACAGCAAACATTCTAGCCTATTTTCCTCATGATTTCAAGAATCCTAAACGGAATACAGGCATACCCACTCGACCCAGTCGATACTCGACTAAATAAATTAAATCAAACAGCAAACATTCTAGCCTATTTTCCTCATGATTTCAAGAATCCTAAACGGAATACAGGCATACCCACAATGTACTGCATTCTTTTCAAATTGAAGGTCTGTGGCAACCCCGTGTCCAGTGAGTCTATTGGCGCCATTTCCCAACAGTATTTGCTCATGTCATGTGTGTCAGTTTGGTTATTCTCAAAATACTGCAAACTTTTTCATTATTATTATGTTTGTTATGGTGATCTGTGATCGGTGACCACTGAAAGCTCAGATGATGATTTATGTTTTTTTAGTAATAAGGTTTTTTTTTTAATTAAGCTATGTATATTTTTTAGACATAATGCTATTGTGTATCATGCCAGCATAGTATACGGCACAGTGTATACATGTCAGTATAGTGTAGGTATAGTATGGTATAGACTAGAGTGTAAACATAGCTTTTATATGCACTGGGAAATTAAAACACTCATTTGACTCATTTTATTGTGACATTCACTTATTTGCAGTGGTCTGCAGCCAAACCTGCAAAATCTCCAAGGTCTGCCAGTATTAGCAAAGGGAACAATTCTCTCCAAAAATGCACCATAAACAAGTTAGATGCAGCTCAGGAATGCGACAATATTTTAATATAAGAAAATGGGTGACATTCACTGCATCAACAGATTGTAGAAAGAGCCATACGCTCATCTTAATAGACACAAAAAAAAATGTGATGGGGAGTTTGGGTGGCTCAGTCAGTTAAGCGTCTGATTCTTGATTTCAGCTCAGGTCATGGTCTTGCAGTTCATGAGTTCGAGGCCACGTCAGGCTCTGTGCTGGCAGCATGGAACCTGCTTGAGATTCTCTCTCTCCCTCTCTCTCTGCCCCTCCCCCACTCACTAGTGTGCATGTTCTCTCTCTCTAAATAAATAAATAAACTTAAAAAAAGAAAAGAAAAAATCTGATAAAATTCAAGACCCGTTCAATAAGCTAAAAACAGCAGGAAACTAATTTAACTTCATATAAGATAACAACAAAACTCCTTATGATACGCACAATTATAAATGGGAAAACACTGGAATCATTCCCTTTAGATTTAAGAACAAGATAGGGATTCCCACTTTTACTGCTGTTTAACAGTACTAGAAATCTGAGATTGGCATAAGATAAATAAAATAAATTAAGGGCATAAAGATTGGAAGAGAAGAAATAAAAGTGGGAAGGGAAGTGGAAGGGAAGAAATAAAAATTACTGCATATGTTACTGTTTTCATAGGAAATTTAAAAGTATAAATTTTCCCATTTAAGGGTGAACATTCAAGTATCCTGTGACCTGGCATTTATACTTTTACCTACTTGCCCAATTGAACTTTAGCATATAGGTACCAGGATACATGTATAGGAATCCATAGTTATCCTATGCATAATAGCAAAAGCCTAGAAAAAGAAATGTCCAGTATCCAATGTTTATAGCAACACTATCAACAATAGCCAAATTATGGAAACAGCCCAAATGTCCATCAACTGATGAACGGATAAAGAAGATGTGGTATATATATACACAATGGAATACTACTTGGCAATAAGAAAGAATGAAATCCTGCCATTTGCAACGACATGGATGGAACTGAGGTATTATGCTAAGTGAAATAAGTCAGAGCAAGAGAGATATCATATTTTCCCTTATATGGGGAACTTGAGAAACTTAACAGAAGACCATGGAGGAAGGGAAGGGGAAAAAATAGTCTCAAAGAGAGGCACGCAAACCATAAGAGACTCTTAAATACAGAGAACAAACTGAGGGTTGATGGAGGGGGGCGCTGGAGGAGAGGGAGAAATGGGTGATGGGCAATGAGGAGGGCACTTGTTGGGATGAGCACTGGGTGCTGTATGAAGCCATGAATCATGGAAATCTACCCCCAAAACCAAGAGCACACTGTATACACTGTATGTTAGCCAACTTGACAATAAAATATATTAAAAAAAAAGAAATGTCCATTGAGAGAAAATGAGTAAGTTTGATACAGTCACCCACTAGACTATTACGCAGGATTGAGAATGAATAAATTCCAGCTACATACATCACAGATAAATTTTAGTTATCTAATGCTGGGTAAAAAAGGTAAGTCTTAGAAGAAACATACAATATGATGTCCTTTATGTAAAGTTTCAAAACTAGCAATAAAAATCTCTACATAAATTAGGATATAAAGAAGTCTAATTGTATGTTAACTAACTGGAATTTAAATAAAAATTTGGAGGGGTGCTTGGGTGGCTCGGTCAGTCGAGCATCTGACTCTTGATCTCAGCTCAAGTCTTGATCTCAGGGTCATGAGTTCAAGCCCCATGATGGACTCTGTGCTGGGCATGAAGCCTACCTAAAAAAAATATTTTGCTTTTTTTTTTTAATTTGGAAAAAAGTGAACAAATTAAAAAAAACTCTAAAAGGTCATAAACTCAATATTTGATTGAAGGATATATAAGAAGATGTGTCATTATGAGAGGCCCACATAGGTAGACACAAGTTATTGATAATATTTTAGTTCTTAGTTTGGGCATTGTATTCATAGATGTTCATTATTAAGTAAAAATTATAACAATACCAATAAAGTTAGAGATCTATGCATGGACCATTAGTTTTAGATATGGAACTAGGGTTATACTGACTTTATTCTGTACCTGTGTGTACATCTATGCCAAAAATATAATTATTTGTAAATTCAGAGTCAAGTACAATAGAAAATACACACACACACACACACACACACATATAATTAGACTCTAGACAGATGGACAGACACTCATTTTAACTTACACATACAAGTGAATACCAAGAGGTTAACATGCGAGAAGTAATATCTACACCTAAGAGCAGTGGGTTGAAGTCAATGAAATTTTAGAAAGATATTCAAAAAGTAATGACTTATGAAGATGTTGAAGACAACATCAGAAATTGGAAGTGTTCTGTGTACAAACCAATGTTCATCTCTACACAAATTCATGTATTGCAATCTCTCTACTTCTGTTTGTTTAGCTTATAAAGATATGTGACCCTCCCAACCTGGGAACTTGTAAAATAACAATCACCGCTGCACAGATGATACCTGGCCTCAGAATGGTGTTGTCCAGCACTGGGATTTCCTTCAAAAGTATTGGCTTACCAGTGCAGGGCTCAGAAAGACTACAGTGTGACTTTTTAGTACAAGAAGTTTCATCTAGTCTGAAGGCCTAAGGTAGAAATAGTCAGAAATCACCAAGGAAGACTTTTGCTGTCATCATTTACAGTGCACTGTTACAGACTCTTATCAACATATTGTCCCTTTCTGCTTTTACTGTCTTGGTAGAAAATGCCTGCAATCATTTGAAATATAGGCATTTCCCAGCATACATGACTTGGCTTTTACACACAGGCATACACTGATAAAGAAGGGTCTTATATCCACAGTCCTGTTCCATAGTCTCAAGATAACAAGGGTTTTGTAGTGGTTTTGAATCTTTAACCAAGAGTATTTGAGGAGGAAACGACCCAGAAGTATGCCTTTACATTCAGCATTAAAAAAATCACAAGGCACTGGTGCCCTGAGGTATCTACACCACTTTCTTTCTGAAGCATTTTAAGAGAGAGAACAAAAATGAACCTGACATCCAGGTTATAAGTGATAATGCATTCTCACCAGGAATATAATTTACGGTATTTGGTTCACTAACACATACCCCTTACCACTCTATCTTTTTAACCAGCGAATTCAGTGATTCCGTGTATAACTGGAAATTTCTGACTATTATCACTTTCAGGGTAGTTCATTTTAACTATTTATAATGTGAAGGGCAAATTCTTTTATGATACATTACTTTTCTTCGGATAGGTTCACATTACCCAAGGGTGGTCTTAGCTTCAAAAAGGATAAAAAGCTCAATTTGTTAAAATATCAAATATATTTAAATACATGAATTAATAACACAAATTTAAAAATCTAATTTGTTACCTTTGGAGGATAATAGGGAACCAATTCATTATCTTAAAAACTATAAACAAAGCAAACCAAAGCATTTATCTTGCCTTCCTGGTATGAACATATTGTGATTAAATAGATTAAACATCTTTTATAAAAGTATTTTAATTAGGAAATAAAACAAATTATTAAACTACAGTATCACTATTTTATATCCCCAATGGATTACTGGATCTAAGCATTTATACTCAGCAGCTGCTAATGCCATAAAAACAGAACAACTAGATGTCAAAGTGCTTCCTGAAGAAAAAACACAAAGAACATAACACCTATAGTATCATCAAAGGAACTGACTAAGAGAATGAGCAAGGCAATGGATGTGATAATTTGTCACAATTTTAGATGACTGTGAACATGTGGCAGTGAACCATAACTTGACCCAATCTCAATTTAAAACTCAGCAGAATTTTTATAAAAATTGACAAGATTGAGGCACCTGAGTGGCTCAGTTGGTTGAGCATCTGACTCCTGATTTCGGCTCAGGTCATGATCTCGTGGTTTGAGCCCCATGTCGGGCTCCATGCTGACAGTGCAGAGCCTGCCTGGGATTCTAGGATTCTCTCTCTCTCTCTCTCTCTCTCTTCTTCTCTCTCTTGCCTTCTCTCTCTCCCCAGCTCATACACACACTCTCAAAAATAAATGGATGAACTTAAAAAAAAATACTTAGGGGCATCTGGGTGGCTCGGTCAGTTAAGTGTCCACCTTTGGCTCATGTTATGATCTCAGAGTTTGTGAGTTTAAGCCCCGTGTTGGGCTCTATGCTGACAGCACAGAGCCTGCTTCAGATCCTCTGTCTTCCACTCTCCACTCCTACTCCCCTGCTTGCTCTCTGTCTCTCAAAAATAAACCTTTGAAAAATATTAAAAAAAGAAATTGACAAGATTATTGCAATATTTATAGGTAAATTTAAAAGACAAAGGATAGGTAAAATAATTCTTCAACATTTATTTATTTTTGATAGACAGAGACAGTGCATGAGTGGGGGAGGGGCTGAGACAGAGGGAGACACAGAATCTGAAGCAGGTTCCAGGCTCTGAGCTGTCAGCACAGAGCCTGATGTGGGGCTTGAACCCAAGAACCGCAAGATCATGACTTGAGCTGAAGTTGGATGCTTAACTGACTCAGCCACCCAGGAGCCCCAAAAAATAATTCTTAAAAAGAACAAAGTTCGAGAACTTATACTACCTGAGTTCAAGATTTACAATAAAACAAGAATCATCAAGATATATAGATAAATAAAAGAGAACTGATATCTCAAGAGTAAACTCTTTCATATATTTCAATTGGTTTCACATAATGTTTTAATGGGGAAAATTGTCTTTTCAATAAATCACGCGCAAATTACTGGTTACCCATAAGGCAAAAATGTCATTAGCACATTATATGACATATGCGCCATGTAGAAAAAGTACTCAAACAGATAAGGGACAAAATGTAAAATCTAAACTATCAAATGTCTAGACTAAACATAGTAAGGAAATCTTTGCTACCTTGAGATGAACAAATATTAAGCCAAAGGCATAAATCATTTAAAAGACGTGATATTAGACTTCAACAAAATTAAAACTCTTGAACTTCCAAAAGCACTGTTAAGAAATTGAACTGAAGTCACAGACTGGGAGAAGATATCCATAATAGTTTTGTCTGACTTGTATCCAGGATACATAATTTTTACAACTCAATAAGGAGAATACATATGCTTAATAACAACAATTTTGACAAAGAGTTGCAAGGATGCTTCACTGAAAAAGATACAAAAAACGAACACACAAAAGATGCCTAAAATTTTGTCATCAGACAAACGGAGGTTACAACCACAACAAAATACGATACACGCTCAGTAGAATGGTTTCAATTAAAACGACTGGCAAAGTCAAGTTTGTTGAAGAAGTGCTGCTCTTGAAACTCAAAAATTGCTGGTGGTAACGCAAAATGTTACAGCCATCATGGAATATAGTTTGGCAGATTCTTATAAAGTTGATGACATTTATCCAAGTGAAATAAAAGCATATATTAGACCTGTCATGAATATTCACAGCATCTTTAATAATCATAGCCCCAAACTAGAAGCAATCCAAACTTCTGTGGACAGGTGAATGATAAACCAGTTATAGTTTATCTATACAATGTAATATCATTCAACAGTGGATAATATTAGAACCAAAAAATGGAACATATTAGCAACATGTACAATTAGTTGGATGAGTCTCAAAACATTATGCTCAGTTTAAAAAACTACACACAAAAGAGTTGAAATTGTTTTCATTTGTGTGAAGTAAATTCAAAGGATAAAACACACTTAACGGTGATAGAATGCTGATTAGTGGTTTTCTTAGGCATTGGTAGGGACAGGGATAATGGTAAGAGAGAAAGAAGAAAATGTTTTGTAGCCTCAGTACATTTGATTTTAAAATAATTTAACTTGAGGACACCTGGGTAGCTCGGTCAGTTAAGCATTTGACTCTTGATTTTGGCTCAGGTTGTGGTCTCACGGCTGTGAGACTGAGCCCCACATTGGGCTCTGCGCTGAAGGTGGAGCCTGCTTTGGATTCTCTCTCTCCCTCTCTCTCTCTGCCCCACTGCCCCCTCTCTCTAAAATAAAAATAAAATAAAATAATTAAATTTTGAAACTCTTAAGGCAGGAAACAGTTCAACATTTTATTTTTCCTGGTTGTCACAAACAAGTTGTTACTGTGGCCCTACTTTAAAAAATAATAACCAACAAGTATCAATTGCTAAATATTTATCAGGTATTTTCTATGCCTGCACTCCAAGGTAAAAATCCCTATATTGGTAACAATGAAGCTGTAAATCTCAGTAGCTTAAGACAGGAAATGTAGGTTGGGCACTTCTCTTGGTCAGTTCACTTCCAAATAGTGACTCTAGTATGCATACTCTTTCTAATTTGCCATGTCACCAACTCAGAATCATAAAATTTCTGTCATAAAGGATGGCGGGCAGAAAGAGAGAGCCAAGGATCTGGCAGGAGAATTTCCGGATGGACCTTAAAGAGGGGACACCGCTATTCCTCAAATCATAATGCAGAAGAATCACCTTGAGATAATTTTACAATCTCCACACGTCATTGACTCCAGGTAGTTTATGTGGCCAAAATCAAACTCTAGGAGGAACCTGGAAATTTCGGTTGTGTTTGTAGGAATACGATGGAGACTGATGAGTCGTAACTGTCCACTCCTTGTCACACATGCTTTACCTAACATCAAGTCTCATATATATAAGTCAGAGTGATTAAAACATTGTGGTACATGTATAGGAAAAGAGTTTAGTTGAGAATTCAGAAACAGATCCATATATATAAACATATAAAATAAGAGTAAAGCCATATCAAATCATAAGTGAAAGAACAGACTCTTCAAGAAGAAATTAATGAGGTACGTATGGGGAAAAAATTCAGTTCCTTCCATCATAAAAATATCCCCAATGGGTTACATGTTTAAATAATAAAAACAATATTATAAAATTTTGGTAGAAAAAATATAGGATATCCTTATGATATTAGGGTAGTAAACAATTTTTTAAACAAATGGTAAAGGCTTAAGACAAAAGCAAGAAAGACTGAAAGGCAAGCCACACAGAGGAAAAGTTGAGACAAGCCCTGGTTTGGAATAATGTATGTGCAACAAGTACAAAGAAACACCAAGGATTAGAATCCAGAGTATTTAAAACTTAGTCACCATTGAGAAAAACACAAGACATTAAGTAGAAAACTTGACCCAGGATAAAAATAAGTAACAGTGACCGAGAAACTTATGAAAAGGCATCTAACCTCTCTAACCGTCAAGACAATTAAAACACAGCCCTGTATCATTTTTGACATATTCTATTGGTAAAAGCTCCAAATCTAAAGCATTATGGGGATGTAGGGAAATCATTCCAGTCGCTCACTGCTGGGAAAAGTGGCTCAGTGGTAATTAAAAGTAAAAATTAACTTACCTGTACTTGTAAGTGCAATCTGATACAAACACTTGTATATTTGCATACAGAAGTACGTACAAGAAAATTTATTGCTTTGTTACTTGTAATTGAGAAAATTGTTGAAAATATAAATATCTAATAACAGGGGAGGCAACATTTACTATGTAAGTATGAATTGTTATTCAAGTATTTAAAGAAATGAACTAAATAAATAGATGTGAAAAGCCAAGCTGTAAAAGAACGTGCACAGAATAAAAGTTTACAAATATGCAAAGACACAGACAACACGATATTTTTTAATTTTCACTAGTACCTATATATGCATATAAATGTATGGGAACTATTCTGGAAGATTACACAACAAAACAGCCTCATTCCAATGACTGAAATATCAGGATTGGGAGGGGTTTAACCGGGACTGCAACGTTGTTAGTTTAAAATTTTAAAGAGAGGGGTGACTGGGTGGCTCAGTCAGTTGAGCTTCCGACTTCGGCTCAGGTCATGATCTCACAGTTTGTGAGTTCAAGCCCCGCGTCAGGCTCTGTGCTGACTGATTGCTCAGAGCCTGAAGCCTGCTTCAGATTCTGTCTCCTTCTCTCTCTGCCCCTCCCCCGCTCACGCTTTGTCTCACTTGTTTCTCAAAAATAAATAAAAATGTAAAATAAAATAAAATTTTAAAGAGAGTAAATGTACTATTTGTGGGGACTAAAAAATGAAACAATAACAATACTAACAATCAGAGTAGAAATATACCAACATGTTAATAGTGGGCACTGGGTGGTTAAACTGTGATTGTGTTTTATTGTCTTTGCTCCTTTCAGTGGATCTCTTGTGTTTCTTGGGAACATATTTTCATATTTAAAATTTTAAATAATATGAAACATTGTAACGAAAGGAAATCATGATGCATGCATAAAAGGGGCTACTATCCCATTAAAGTTAGATGAGTTTCCTTGAAATGAAAGTTTTTCACATTGACTGCGTGAGCAACCAGGAGCAGGCTGCAGAATGCAACATCATCTTAGTTAAAGGTTATTATTTAGCTAGCTTAAGTGATGGAGAATTTATTGTAAGGGCTCACATCTCACAGATATGCACAAGAATCAGAAGCAAGCCTTGTGGGAAACAGCGATGAGCAAATAAAGTTTATGAGGGATCTAAGCTGCCATTCTTTTCCTGTCTCTCCTATTTGCATGAAAATGAAAGATATAAGAAGGAAAGTAGAAAGAAATGGGTGGGGGAGAGAAAGGATTTATAAATGCATTCATTTATTCATTCCTGGAAAAAAGGTGAAGGAAAGAATAAATTAAGGAAGGAAGCAAAGAAGGAAAGAACACAGGGTTAAAATAGTGGGGAATCACTGGCCAACATTATTTCTCTTTACAAAATGGAAAATCCCGTAACTTATTTCAAGACCATATGATCCTGGAATAAAAAAATGATACGTTATCATTTCCCCTGAATCTTTCAGAAAATAAGATCACCATTCTGGGTTATAAGCATCCCTGGGAGGAAACAAGGGGTTTCAGGAGCTAGCCTTAAGCTAGCTAGCTCACTGTTTCCTGTGATAAACAGTCCCCCACAAAATCATTCACTATATCAACTACTCCACAGAAAGGGCACTTCAGAATGTAAGTTCTGAACCAAAAGACTGTACCTGGTTGGCTTCTTGGAGTTCTTTCTTTTCCAGCTAAAACTGACAGTGGTCAAGTGTACCAGACCAAGGACATTTAGGAGACACCACCCGGCATGCAATGTCCAACTGCTCAGAGATGCTCAACTGCATTTTCAGGTGCTATTTTCCATTCTGCTTCTTCATGACTCTGGAAGCCTCTTGTCCTATGAATTAATTTTGCAAGTCTAGCTAGTTAGGACTCACCATTTTCATTGTTGTCGTGGAGTTTGGGGGTACATCTTTCATGCCAGAACCCTCTCTATGTCTTTTGTAAAGAATACAACATACAATTTTATGCAAAATAATCTCACTCAGTCTTCACGAATAATTCAGAAGCATAAGCCTCTAAAAAGAAAATTACATAAACATAAAATCTTCAATTATGTTTGGATTTAATGATACATAAGCCTCAACACCTTTCTGGGCAGATCTATTCCTCAATGCACTATGACTTTAATCTGAAGTTTATTTCAAACAAAAAAGTAGCTGCTACTGTTAAATGCTTTCCTCAAAATTCTATGAAATATGGAAATAATAATAAAGATCCAATTCTCTGCATTCTCTACACTCTAACTATATATAGATATATATCTATATAGATAGAGATATAGAGAGAGATACATAGATATCTATATATCCCTGTATATATTGTAAATGTGGATCTGAGTCTATACAACTTTTTTCTTTTCCTCATTGACTAATACTTTATTTTTATTTTTTTTAAATATGAAGTTTACTGTCAAACTGGTTTCCATACAACACCCAGTGCTCATCCCAATAGGTGCCCTCCTCAATGCCCATCACCCACTATCCCCTTCCTCCCACCCTCCCATCAACCCTCAGTTTATTCTCAGTTTTTAAGAGTCTCTTATGGTTTGGCTCCCTCCCTCTCTAACTTTTTTTTTTTATACAGCTTCTAAAGGAAAGCTTTTCCTACAGATTTCAGTATTCTCTGGATGAAAATTCTGCTCAGGTTTTCCAAGCATAACCCTGCATTTCAAGCACTAGAATTTGATAGTAAACTCTTAGCTATAATTAAAAATTAATTGTAAATGGGTGTACTCTTTAAGGAACAAAATCAGGGCAATGATGCTGTGTTTTAAAATTAGGTAAAACGCTTGCTTCCCTTTCCCTCTGTACCAAAGACCAAAGACACTGCTCTTTACCTTTTAAATTCTGGAAAAATCCAGCCATTAAAATGGTAATGTCTTACAGAACAGGGCCTTTCATATATCCTTTCTAAGCACACATGTAAGAGCTATTACTTTCAACCCAGATTAAAAATAAAATCTCACAAAAAAACTATAATAAATCAAAATATATCATATTACCAGACTCACAACACAAGACTGTATTTTTTAAATGCCCACCAAAACAATCTCAGTGATTCTTAGCATTCATAGGATTTGAGAGAATTTCTTAGAAGAGCACTTGGAGATCATATTACAGAAAAAAATAATATAACTGGAGGGACATACAAATATCCATGGGGGAGATGAGACTCAAAAACAAAACAAAACAAAACAAATCAAAAATTAACTATGGCAAGAAACCCAAACAGGTGATAGAGGCTGGGACCCTACCCTCATATTTGTTAATCCAGTGCATAGTAAATATTCAATCTCCACATGTATTCAGTACCTCACAATATACAGGGCACTGTGACATGCACTGGGAAAGATTGAAAAGTATAGCATATCCCCATGTTCTCACAAAGCCTGTATTCCTCTGGCAGAAGCTCCATAAATATTTGATGAACACACGTTACCCGTGAAGAAATGAATGAATAAATGAATGAGTAAATTAATGATTAGTCTGTAAGAAAGCCTTTATATAGAAAGTGATCGTTTGAAACAGTCATCTTAGAGCAAAACATTTAGACAATATCTCTGAAATTACTGATAATCATTGTGTGAACTGAATGTTTCAGTTTTATTGGATTTGATTACAAATGTAAATATCTACTGATTGTCAGAAACCATGACAACAAATACTCTGCTTATTCGGCACATTACTGAACTCCCTAAACTAAGAATAGGGCCTGGCAATAGCAGGCACTCAAGAAATATTTGTCAGATAGCTATAAAACACAGGCAATACAGCCAATCAAGACATTTTTTTGTTTTGTTTTTAAATACCTTGTCATCAAGCTCTAAGGCCAAGTCATCAAGTCAGTGGTTAAAACCAAAGTACTTTTTGAACTGTAAGGATCCCCAATCCCTATTAAGCAAATGAATACATTCTGGATTGTAAAATAAAGGCAAAGCAAAGTTGCTTTTCTATTAAAAAATCCATTACGGTTGATTTACATGCATCCAGAAAAAGAGAATGTCACATATGAGATTTCTGTTCCACCTGACCTCCCCCCAAACTAGATCATTTTCTCTCTCTCTCTCTCTCTCTCTCTCTCTCAACCCACCCCCATTCCCTCCTCCCTTCCTTCCCCAACCCTTCCCCTCTCTCTGTCTCCTCTCTAGTCCTTGATATTCAGGGGCATATGAAGTTAGCTGGAAACAGCAAAAACTCAAGTGCAAATTCTTTCTGACATTAACACTTCTCCATCACTCTAAATTAGTATGCATAGTAGCTAATAAGCTATGAAAGTCACTTACCAATAACAATGCAATCTTTGAATACTAATCTGAATGGGTACCAGCCATAAAGGAAAGACAGCTACCCTGATTGGATGAGGCTAATCAGGGAGCCTTCGGCAAAACAAGTAACAGATTCTCATCTTCATGCATCTCCTCCACCCTGCTTTGACTCACCTCTCCCTCTTTCTTTACATTTCATTCAAGTAGAAAAATTACCATCAATTTATGAAGAGAATTCTCTATGCAATTCTGATATTCCTGCTCCTTCACATAGCTATCCTGTAATTGCGATATATGCGTAATTTGTCTATTAGTACAACAACCATATTTGGCTCCCCTCCCACCCCCTTTAAATTAATAAGTTGCTCTTTCAGGGACCTACGATAACATATAGTATGTTGTGTTTTGTTTTGTTTTTTTCATTTGTCTGTTTGGAAACCCAATTCCTATATCCTCAATAGATTAGATACGGTGGGTCTCAAACCTGACTACAAAATAAAATTCCCTCTGAAGACTTAAAATAATACTGAATCCTTGGTTTCACCTCAGAACAACGGAATCTGAACCTCTGAGAATGTGGCCTAGCCTCTGTATTTTTTTTAAGCACCCTGGGTACTTGAAGCACAGTAGGAACTTTAGCCTTTAGCTGTGGTTATTAGTTCAGGTCTTGTAGACATATTTACATTTGTAAACCTTTTTAAGACCATAAACATCAGGCTTGTCCCATAATTAGGCCAGATTTATGGATTTGGGATAAGAAAACCACAGAAGTAAGCTTTCCTCTCAGTGCATCAAATCAGAGTGTGATGTTATCAACATGACTGATCACCGATTATATTAACTTGATGGCTTGGTTAAGGTGGTGTCTGTTGGGTTTCTCCACGATAAAGTTATTATTATTTGTTCCTTTGCACACTGTATTCTCTGGAATTGAGTCACTAAGTCCAGTCCATACTCAAGAGAAGGGAAATTAACTATTACTTGGAGTTCTTCTGTAAGGATGATTTGTTCCTTCTCCACCATTTATTTATTTCTTCAATTGCTTATTTTTATCAGTATGGAATCATGGATATTTATTTTAGTTTGGAGAATTTAATACAATCTTATTGTTATTTATTTGGTTGCTCAGATTATTTCAGTTTGGGCCACCGGAAACATTTGAAGTTGGCTCCTGTATCAATTTGATAAGCTCCGTTTTTGTTTGTTTTGCGTGGGCATTTTCTTACTTTTTGGCATTACCAGAATCTCTAGGTTCATCTTATATTTTCCATGCCCCAGTCCTAGGATCTTCCATGTCTTCAAGGATCGCTAATTGCTTTGATCAGAATATGGTCTTTAGAAGCCAAGATCTGAATAGTAGGTGTCCTCATTATTACTGGAGTGTCACTAGGGTGAGTTTTAAACTCAGCATTCATATCTAAGTCCTGCCTATTAAACAACTATAAAAATTCTCAAAATCTACAAATTAAGGTCAACATAATTATAATTATGAAGCACAAATTCTGTTTCTTAAACTGGTGTTTGGCACCTGGACATTTTGGTGATCCTGGCTTTTTTTCTAGATACTTCCATTATTAGTTTAATAAAGATACCATGGCCTGTGTGGTTCTCGCCAGACACAGTGGATGCTGCTCACTATCTGTATTTGAAAATGATAATCATATAGCCCCAGAAAAATATTGTTTATGTGAATGACCTTCTTTAGCCCTTTTAGTGGTCCTCAAAGTTGACAGACATCATCCAATTTCCTGAGCACCCGACAGCTGACAGCTGAGATATTTACCCCACCTCTCACATCAACTCTCAACAGCACCACATTTTAGTGATTAGGTTTTTAAATCATTTATCCCTTTTTTGTTTGTTTGTGTCAAAGCCTGAAGTGTTCAACAAACAGCAGCTGTTTCTAGTTAGGGCTTTCATAAGAGGCTTGACAGATTTAGATACGGGTTAGTTTTAGTCAGGGCAGGGTTTGGAGCTTATACTCCAACCGTGAGTAGAACTCAGTATCAGAAACTGATATTAAATCACGAGCATTAAATCTCACCATAGCAACAATACAAGTACTTGAGAGAAAAAGGAAACAAGAGCAAGCCTTGTGAAGCCTTCAGGTCCAGCATAATTGTGCTATCAGAGAACTTCATTAAATATCCATAGCAAGTCAAAAGCAAGAATCACACAAAGTAGAAGTGATTATTAGTTCTCACTCTAGAGTCTTTATGCCCACTCTCCCTCTTCCCAACGACGCCACATGGAAAACAGATTAAGTAGGAATATAAAGTAGAAGCTCTCCAGAAAACAAGATGTCCAAAGACAAAATGCCATTTTTCTTGGTGTGTGACAAATAGCGACTATGATGAACCACTTATATGTTATTCAGTGATCTTTGTTTCAGTTGTTTGGAGAAAGCCAAACTACAATGGGCTATGAATGCCAGTCAGAAGTGTTTATACTCATCTGTGTAACTGTGAGATGGAGGTGCATGCATCCACCTACAAACTTCAGAAAAGGCCGCAAGCCAGAACTGAGTCTTCAAGAGCCAATGGACATGCAAAGAGTGCAAACAAAATGTATGAAATGGAACTGAAATGCTCATTCATTTCCCACAGGAATGGGACTTCGATCTTGGCAATACAAAACCCTGAGAACGAGGAAGAATTGGTTTTAAATATGAGATTTTTAATTCCACTTGATCTACAGTGTCTAGGAGCTCTGGGAATACTTGTTCCCTGAAGGGTAAACATGGGCGCTTTCTAATTATTTATTGGAAATGCTTCCAGGACTTTATCTATGGTTTTAAAGTCTTTACTGTGGTATGACAAGCAGAGACAGATTGTAAACACACACACACACACACACACACACACACACAGACACACACTTATGAAAGTGATTCATCTTCTCCTGCTGAGTAAGACAATTAGTGTCATGAAGAATCTTTTAGTCCAGAATCAAAATGCTCTCATTAAAAACAAACCAACAAGAAGAAAAATCTCTAATCTCATTATACTATTACCAGAAGGAACAGTCCACTTCTAGCCCTTTTTGTCCTAGTTCTTTCCTGTTGCAGTGAAAAGATGGGTTTTGCTTTAACAAAAGTCCTAATAAATGAGAATACAAGATAATCAAAATGAAACAGAGGGGCTTGGTTACTTTTCATAAGGATTTTCTAGGAGTCTTCCCTACTGAGTTCAATTCCCTAGTGTTGCTGGAATACAATTTGATGTTCCAGATGAATTGACAGGGACCTTTTCAGGAACATTTCCATTTAAAATGATGATTTCCTTGGATCTGAACCCTTTCTAATCCTGTGGTTCCCATGTGATTTTCTTTCTATTAATGGAACTGTTTGTGATACTTGATGAATTACAATACTATGTTAAGTTAATCAGAATTGCTGTTATTTTTCTATTCTGTGCTCTAAATGATGTAAAAGAAATAGGGAGCTTGGTTTCATATTCAAGAATGCCCTAAACCTAATGAGGATACTAACCACCTCCAAACCACCAGCATGGAAGAAAAATGTAACTCCTAAGTTGTAACAGCATAAAGCAAAAGGAGGAGTGGTTGAACTTCATTCTGGCAGAAAGACATGCACACGATTTCTTGAAGGTGAGACTCAGATCTGGTAGTCCTCCATACAGCTGTTACATTCTTTTCTTCCCTAGCGAAGCACAAATCTAATCCCCAAAGACACCAAAAAGGCACACAACGATCTACAGCAGTGGTCTAAGAATCTGGCATTTAAAGGTGGGCATCCCAAAGGATGCCCCTGGAATGACAACTATGGAACCCATACTATGCAACTTAGGAGAAAGCATTCAAATCACATTACTTAAGAGGGTAGGTTGCCAAATACCGAAAACGTTTCAACAGAAGAGGACCTCGGAAATTAGATCAAGTGACATTAACACTCTCATTGGTTTCCTTCAGACTCCCAGGGCTGTTTCCCAAGAGGTACAGAATTCTAGTTGTGAAGGTTTTCTCTAGATGATCCTGCTGAACCATTACTTAGGGTGAAGCAGGAGCTGTTAAGAGCCAGGGGAGCCTGGAGGGCTCTTGACTCTAATCAGTAAAGCACAACCTTGATCCATTTTAAATATCAGAATTCTGAGCAAGATTCCTTTTGGACATAATGGGATTTTTTTTTTAATTTTTTTTCTTAACTTTTATTTATTATTGAGAGACAGAGAGAGATAAAGCATGAGAAGGGGAGGGGCAGAGAGAGGAGGAGACACAGAATCTGAAGAAGGCTCCAGGCTCTGAGCTGTCAGCACAGAGCCCAACGCGGGGCTCGAACTCACGAACTGCGAGATCGTGACCTGAGCTGAAGTCGGACGCTCAACTGACCGAGCCACCCAGGGCCCCCCGGGATTGTTGCTTAAAAGTAAGTGTGAACATCAATGGACATTTTGATATTAACTCTGTTTCTAACTCTAAAGACTATCTTCTTATACCCAAACTAGAATTGTCAGGATCTGCTCTAATAAGAACTATTTCTGACTCTCCTGTTCACTGGCATAGATCTCACTAGAGCACTTAGCATTTTTTCACCTTTATCACTTTTAAGACATGTTTCACCAGACACATATTTTTTTTAGCAAAAAATGTATATAATTTACAAAACAGCAAAATTTTAGGCAGATATTTTGACAGCAAAATATTTATCTCCTAAAGAAATAAAGGTCCCTTTGCTTATATATTTTGGCAAGAAATTGTTTTCTTTTGAGGATTAGTTTTTTTTAATGTTTATTTTCGCGCGCGAGAGAGACAGAGAGTGAGCAGGGGAGGGGCAGAGAGGGAGAGAGAGAGACACAGAATCTGAAGCAGGCGCCAGGCTCTGAGCTTTCCGCACAGAGCCTGACGCAGGACTTGAACCCACAAACCGCAGGATTATAACCTGAGCGGAAGTCGGACACTTAACTGACTGAGCTACCCAGGCTCCCCTCTTTTGAGGATTTTTAAATATTACTTAAAAAGTTCCTATTCTTTTCAATGATAGGAGTAAGGGCCTGAGTCATTAAGGGTCTGAGTACAAAAACTTTTAGCTGGGGTGCCTGGGTGGTGCAGTCAGCTGGGGGTCAAACTCTTGATTTTGGTTCAGGTCATGATCTAATGGTTCATGAGACTGAGCCCTGCGTCAGGCTCTGTACTGAAGGCACAGAGCCTGCTTGGGATTTGCTTTCTCTCCCTCTCTCTCTGGCCCTCCCCCACTCATGCTCGTTTGCATGCTCTCTCTCAAAATAAGTAACTTAAAAAAAAAAAAGAAGTGCTTTGGCTCAAGCCTTTGGTAATATTTTCTCACATGATGTGACTATGACAACATAAATTTTGAAAACTTCTGTTTGGCAAAATGTAGTAGAATTAATAACTGTGCTTTTTTTTCATGTTTCCACAGATTTCTAGTTTACTAGGACAGAGCATGAACTTAGATCTGCATTTCATAAAATTCTATTCAATATTAAGACCCTAAAACATATTCATGGGTTTTTGTTTGAAAATGATTATTATGGCAAGCCATTTGGAAAGTAGTTTACAAGCGATACAAGTTTGTTTACTGACGGCTTCGTAGAGTGTGTTAGTATGCATTGTCAGTCCCAAGAGAAAAACAAAGTAAATTGCTTAGGGAACTCTTTCTTTCAAGGATCATCTCCTGGGATTACTTTTCTGCAAAACACTTTTGGAGAATCACTCCCTTAGATATTTCTTCCATTTTAAAAGTTCATCTATATTAAACACACATGCACACACACTGTAGGAAGCATTGAAAGCTACATTCAGCAAAAATCATTGGTTGACATCCTGGAAGATGTAATTTCTTTTTCGAGACTGATAAATTATACATTGTCTAAATACCTTATATTGTTTTAGTTTGGCCACTAAAAAAATAACCTTTTGCAGGTGAAATTCATTTATTCCCACTAAATTTTAAATTGTGTATCTCTCAAAAGAGAACAAATTTTTATCTTCCTAAAATGAAACTGCCCAAAAGTTGCAGGATGGAAAAAAATTGCCTCTGATAATCTATTTTAGGTTTGAGAGTCCATGGTCTTTAACACTACAATTTCTGTGTTGTCTGAAAGTCTAGAAAAAAAGAATCCCCAGCTCTGCCCATCATTTAAGTGTTACCTAACTGTCAGCCTATCCAGACTACTATAAAAAATGCCACAGACTAGGGGGCTTATAAACAACAGAACTTATTTCTCACATTTCTGGAGGCTGAATGTCCAAGATCAGAGTGCCAGCAAGGTCCGGTTGTGGTAAAGGCCCTCTCCTGGGTTGCATACTACAGACTTCTTGCTCTGTCCCCATGGCAGGAAGGGCAAAGAGTATTCTTGGGCCTTCTTTTATGAAGGCATTAACCCCATTTATGAGTGCTCGCCCTCATCAGCTAATTACCTCCTAAAGGCCCCACATCCTAACATCATCGTGTTGGGTGTTAGGATTCTAACATGTGAATCTGGGGAAGACACAATGATTCAGACTACAGCACTGACCATTATCATCATGAGTCTGAAGTTCAGAAAGACACTTATGAACTTAGGTATCAATGAACACAGATTAGAGGATGGTGGGATAAAGCTAAAAGAGCAGCATCTCTGTTCGAGAGCCCACAGTCAATGTTTCATGGCCTCATTCTTGAACATAAACAGATGATCAATGAATGCCAGATGTTCAAGTAGAGCCAGAATCATGGAATAGAAAGAGTAAGCTAAGCAAAGAAGAAGAAAATACTTGGAGGATTCAGAAATAATTTAGGGAACAAAAGAGAACTAAAAACATGCCGTTAATGACTTCCTTCCAAGTACCTGAAGAAGATATTACTTCCTTATGTTATAAGGAATGCTGTGTCTCCAAGTGTGATGTGTGGGTCACAAATCTCTGTTTCTTTGCATGTCTAGTAATTTTTGGTTAAAAACAAGTTAATGTATATAATATATTGTATTTACTCTAAGGATTGTTTTATTTTTCTGTGGATTTGTGGGGGGTTTTTGCCATTGTGATAACAGGCAATTAATTGGGCTTAATTCAATCTGTGACATTTGTCTCATGTGCAGCATGCAACTATCTAATTCTTGCTTTTTTCCTTTGCTTCCTGTGACTTTATAGCTCAGATGCCTGAAGCTAGTACAGTATCTAACTCTGCGGCCTGGATATGAAATAGAATCAAAGATATGGAAACTGTGTACGATTCCTTAGACTTTCAGGTTTGTTTTTTTTTTCCAGGCCTCATGGGATCTCCTACATGAGTTATCTCATCTATCAGTCAGCCAGGAATACAGAGTATCTGTTATCTCAGTTTCTAGAATCTGCCCCTTTACATTAACAGCTCCATTGCCATGAGTCATAAACTGAATCTTCAGTTCAAGTTGGGAAGGGGGAGAACAGCAGCCCAAGATGAGGTCACAAATCACATTTTTGCCTAATACACAGTAGTTAGCTAATTTTTAAAAATTAGTAAACACTTCACATACTGTCACCTGTCTTTGACCACTTCCCAGTGTCCTTCAATGGTGGTTTTTAGTAATATTTTTTCGGTGTATGTTTTTTCTTTGCAGAAAAGGATCACAAACTGCCAGAAGTAAGGTCACTTCCTATATTTTTATTTCCCAGACTATTATGGATTCAAGCATCTTGTTTTAATATTGATCTTGTATCTTGTGACCTTTCTAAACATATTTAGGATTTTCTATATAGACAGACAAATAGCAAAATGGCAGACCTACATAGAAATATAGCTATAATACTACTAACAATAATATTAAATGTGAAGGGTCTAAATATTCTAATCAAAAAGATTGTTCAACTGAATTAAAAAAGCAAGAACTAATTATATGCCATCTATCAGAGATGTTATTTAAAATAAAAAATAGTATAGTTTGAAAGTAAAAGGATAGACAAAATACCATAAAACACTAAGTATAAAAGGCCTATATTTGTTATATTAACATAGAAAAACAGACATGAAGAAAAAGCATATTACTAATGACAAAAAAGAATATTCAATAAGGATATGAGTCAATACAACAGATGATATAACAATTATACATGCATACACTTCCAACCAAAAGCTCAAAAATATATGAAACAAAAACTAACAGAATTGAAAAAAGAAAACTAATAAACTGAGAGCATTCAGCAAGGATTTTTAATATTCCTCCCTGCATAACAGATACATCAAGTAGACCAAAAACCAATAAGGATACAGATGACTTGAACAATGCAATCAATCAACTGGTTCTAATTCATATGTATCAAACACCCAGCAACAGTACTTTCCAAGTACCCATAGAACATTAACCACTATAGAACAAATGCTATGCCAGAGAAGATGTCCCAATAAGTTAAAAGGGATTAAATGCATTTGGAATATGTTCTAGAAATTAACAGAATTAAATCAGAAATCAGTAACAAAAGAAATCTGGCAAATCACCCAATATGTAGAAAGTTTTTAATTAGCAAGCATATTTTCTAAATATACCAGAAATAAAAGAAGAAGAATTCACAAGGGAAATGACAAAATATCTTGAACTAAATGGAAATGAAAACACAACATATCAAACTTTGTGAAATCCAGCTAAATCCACATCAAACTTAAATACAGGGACATTTAAAGCTATCAATACTTAGAAGACAAAACAAAACAACAACAACAAAAAAACAAAGATCTCAGCATTTACATTAGGAAGCTATAAAAAGCTTTAAATCTAGAGTAATTTAGTAGAAGAAAGTAGAAGAAATAATAAACATCATAAAGGAAATCAATGCGATAAAAAGTAGACAAGTGATAGGGAAAATTAATGAAACCAAAATCTAGACACAAAAGACTATATCCTATAGATTCTGTTTTTATGAAATTCTAGAAAAGGCAAGTCTGTAAGGGCAAAAAGTAGAGCTATGGTTGCCTGATGCCAGAAATTAGCTGAAAAGAAGTAAGGGATTTTTTTTTCAAGGTGATGGAATAGGGCCAATGTCATGGGCGTGACCTGTGCAGTCTCATGCTCTACTCTTGGTTTCACGCTAAGCTGCCAACATTTTGAAATTTTTAATATTGGAAAAAAGATGCCTGTATTTCCATTTTACACTGGGACCCACGTATTATATAGTTGGTCCCAGATAGAACTTTGTTTTTGTGGTAATTGCATGGCTGTACACATCTACCCAACTGATCAAAGTGTCCTCTTATAGGAGTGATTATATTGTTTTCAGTTATAAAACAATATAAAAGAAAAAGCTCATCAAATATAAAAAGAAATGGAAGGAACAGTAACATAATGATTTTGCACATCATACTGGCAAAACATATACGTAGAGATCTATCAGACATATTTCCAAGGAAGCATGTGTATATGTAATGGCATCCACTGATGAAAGAAATGAGAAGTGCTACTGTCTCTATGGAAGACTACCTGGAAATATCTAACAACATTAGTACACGCAGGTATTTTGATCCAACAATTCCACTCTTGTGAATCTACTTCATAAAAACAAAAGTAGGGGCGCCTGGGTGGCTCAGTCGGTTAAGCGTCCGACTTCAGCTCAGGTCATGATCTCACAGTCCATGGGTTCGAGCCCCGCATCAGGCTTTGCACTGACAGCTCAGGCCTGGAGCCTGCTTCAGATTCTGTGACTCCCTCTCTCTCTGCCCCTCCCTTGCTCACGCTCTGTCTCTCTCTGTCTCAAAAATAAATAAAAACATTAAAAAACTAAAAGTAATAATTTCCAAATATCTGTATTTAAAGATTACTACAGCAGCATTGTGCAAAGTAGTCAAGAACTGCTTACAAACCAAATGCCTATCAACAGGGGAATTACTGGATATATGTCAGCACATGTATGTATAAAATATTTTATGTAAGGGGCACCTGGGTGGCTCAGTCAGTTAATGGTACCACTTTTCATTTTGGCTCAGGTCATGATCTCGCGGTTTGTGAGATTAGCACCCTGCCTCGGGCTCTGTGCTGACAGCACTGAATTTTCTGTCTCTCCCTCCCTCTCTGCCCCTCCACTGCTTGGTCTCTCTCTCTTTCAAAATAAATAAATAAACATTAAAAAAATACACTATTTTATGGAAATTAGAAGTGACTTATATTTACATGACATGATATAGAGTGACTTTCATAAGATTTGTTGAGTGAGAAAAGCAAGGTACATAAAATTGCCTGTGAGATCTTTCCATTTTGGTAATAAAATGGGCATTTAAAAACCAGAAATCTATCTATCCATCCAGGATTAAATTAGTACAGAGCAAACTATGCAAAGACTCTTAGGAATTAGAGTGGAACTGGGATAGAGATGGGAAAGGAAAGGAGAACGTGGCTTTTTATGAAAAGGTCTTCTGAACAAGTTAATTTTCTTTACCACTGCATCTCTGTATTTGATCCATTTTTATAAATCAGTATTTTCAATAATCACCAAAAATCTCTGGCTTTGAAGTCAAAGAGACTTGGATTTATATCTGCTCTCACCATGTTTCAGGTGTACTCATTGTTCAGGTTACTCAACCTCTTTGTATATTCACTACTTATTTAGCAAGCTTGTAGTGAGAATTAGGATAATGTCTGTAAGGTTCTTGACACCTAGAAAGATATTAATCATAAGTACAATGAGTATTTATTTTATCCTGATAAATACTTGGTAATCTTCTAATAGCCCCTTATTAATGTGCCCATGTCCATTTTACATTTATAGAACACTTGAGTTCTCACAAAACTACTTTGAACATTAGAAATGTTTCAAATATATGTTGAAAGAAGCTTTTAACGTTGAGTAATACATCAACAATGATCTATTGATCAGAATGGCTGATTAACCAAAATCCTCCAGATCAGATTATAAAGGTTAATCCCAATTTCTGATTTATTCAAATAACGAATCTTTCTTATTCTTAAAGCATAGCAAAACTAGTCATACATCAGAGTTAAAATTCAACGATCAAAGACAAAGTCTTTGGATATTTACATGGAAAAATGACAATAAGGTTCTATAAAAAGCTCATTGTATATTTTATAATCCAAATTAGGGCACTTTTAAGAATGAAGGTAATTGGGTAGGGTGGGAGAATGGGGGCAGGTATATGGTTAGCTGACAGGATGTTGGGGAAGATGAGTGTTCCAGGTGAGTAGGACCACTGTATCCCTGATCCCATATAGCCCCACAGGATAAGCTGTAGAGACTAGCACATCTGGAAACTTAATTGAGCTGAGGTTTCGGGGATCTGCATGGAATGCTCCTCGGGTAGGTTCAGTTTGTGGCCTGCACCCCACCCATGTGAGACAGATTAGACACAGTTGATAAACACTATCGTCTAGGACCTGGGTGATTCAAAGACCTATAATCAAAGGAAATCCAAGTACAAGAATTGCTCCAGATTATTTGCTCTAAGGAAAGAGATGCTTGCTTGTTTTCTCCCTCTTGAGTTTATATATAAGGATTTTACATGGAATGTCCAAAGATAACTGGGACTTGCTTAGTTAGTCACTGGCAGAGAGTGTCACTTTTAGCCCTGGTTCAGTAAACAGCACAACTCTAGGATTATGTTCAGAGAAGGCAGCTAAGAGGAACAGATAGATGAAATTAATTTAAGTCAGTAAGACTTCCATAGTATAGGATAATTGTGGCCTAGAATGGGCACCACAGTAGGAGAATGGAAACTAAAAGATTAGCAAACTTGCAGAAAATCTGGGGCAGGAAGCAGTCAGGTGCTAGTTAAAAGGCTTCAGCAGAAAGTACAGGCCATCAATAGGAAAAATGGAAATTGATGCTAAGCTGAAAAGTCTGTGAGTTAGGGTTTTACTCCCTGATTCAAGGTCAGATCATCTGAAAGTGGAGATCCAGAGGGACATCTGGCCTTAACTTGGAAGGGCAATGAAGTAGGAAGCAAGGTAGTTCTTGCACCCATGTAGAAGTGGGTCTATACAATCTGTGTTCCCAGCTATCTGAAAGCCTGATTCCCTAGCCCCGTTTCCTCTTGGAAATTTACAATTCTCCAAGTATCATATCATTATTAGACTTTGATGCAGACTTGAAATAATGAAATACAGTAGCAAATCCTTGAAACTGCATGTCCTATCTGCCAGTCTCTGATCAGGAGAGAGGGCAAATGAACATGATTTCCGTGTCCCCTGGCATTGGGCTCTTGTTGGCAGACAATCAGAGAGCAGAACTGGGGGCCATCGAGCCCTTTGAAATTTTTAAATAAGGGTCTCATGATTTCCCTTCTCCTTCCAAGTGTGTTGTTGAATTCGTTATGGATGGCGATCTATTCAAAATCAGATTCAGCTATGCCTGATGGACTTAAGCCGACACTGCTTTTGTCTCATCTACCTGGCAGCCACGGTTTGGAAGCTATAGTTTGCCTAAGACAAAAAGCTCAGTGTCCATTAAGGAACAGACCGTAAGTTACCTTTCCTGGTTGGGCTAGACTTTGCATTTTTTACATGATGGGGAATGGCAATCATTCTTAGAATGGAGTTAGGGAGTTTTGTTCTCTACTGCAGTCACACCACACATTTCCTAATGAGGAAGGGACTTGTCATTCAGGAACAGCAAACTTATAATTAAAATGGGGTATATCACTTGAAATGATATGAACTCTGTCTCATATTCTTAGTAACTTTTAATTCTGGCATTCTGGTCATCCACTAAGAAACCAATCAAAATATATGAGTTATTTGATCTTTGTTATGATGTAGTTTTTATACGCCTTTTTTCATTTTTAAAAATTAATATTTGTCCCTATAACAATTGGCAATTGAGATAAGCAAAAGGAATAAAATAAAAATTCACTTGAAATCCTACTCTACCAATTTTTAATCCAGTCCTTTCCATATTCTCTCTATGCATAAAACTAGCAGTATTATATACAACTTTTGAAAATAAAAGATACATTATTTTTCATAGCAACATTTCCTCAATGCTTATCAATATATATTCTTGGGAATCTTGGTTACAAATGATGGGTTATATGCACATACATACTCTGGCCTACCTCCCAAATTCCACTAAGATGAGAGTGAAGGGATTTTATTTTATATTTTATTTTATCTCATCCCATCTTTTTATTTTACTTTATTTTATTTTATTTTAATTTTTTTTTTTTTTTTTTGGGGGTGAAGGGACTTTTTTTTTTTTTTTTTTGAGAGAGTGAAGGGATTTTAAAAAGCCATCGGGAATCTAAAAGACCAAAAACAGCTGGGAAAGAGGCAAAGGCAACAAACTTTTGGAAGTTGAAAGCAGATGGGTGAGTGCTAAATCAGTTACGACTTAGCAAATGTAAGAAAATGGAATCATAGGTTGGCAATGGGCATCCTGGTTCAACACAGGAATCGACAATGCCAGCCACCTCCTGATAGAATGAAAGAGCTCTCTCTCTGCCCTTTCCTCTTTGTGCTCTCTCTCTCTCTTGCTCTCAAAATAAATAAACTTTAAAAAAATGTGTGTGTGTGTGTACATTTTATGTATTGATAATGTAATAATTATAGTTATACACTAAATAAACAAATTAATTAACTAACTAATTAATTAATTAAATGATGAAATACTGCAGACAGATTTATAAGAAAACAGAGGGGTCTATCGTGGGTAAAGCTGCAAAAGCCCTCATAGATTGGGTGGGTGGGTGCATTAAATTCACACTGGTCAAACCAGACCCCGGCTCTGGTCTGGACTGGTACTGAGTCCTAAGTGGCGTTAGACTAAGATGCTTCTATGCAGAGGTGATAAGGTGGCCAAGCTGTGATAATGTCAAGCATTTCGTGATTGGTTTACAAGCTGGTCTGCAAAGGTAGCAAGTGAGATAAGACTATTGCCCTAATAAAAGACAAGGGATGTCCTGGCCTTCTGTACCACTTTCACTTAGCTTAACATGGAAATTCTAGCTCAACAAATCCGTGCACTCTGTATTCATACCCTTCTGTGCAATCCTTTAAAGCAAAGTGCTGTATTTTTTTATAATGTTTACATGTTTATTTTTGAGAGAGAAACCAGGAGAGGCAGAGAGAGAGGGAGACATAGAATGCCATGCAGGCTCCGCACTGTCAATGGAGCCTGACGCAGGGCTCCAACTCATAAACTGTGAGATCGTGACCTGAGCCGAAATCAAGAGTTGTACATTTAACCAACTGAGCCACCCAGGGGCCCCAGCAAAGTGCTGTATTAGGTCCAAAGGAAATCACTACTTTTGGGAATTTGCAAACTCACCTTAATTAATATCAATATTTAATTATAATTACATTATATTGATTATAATTAAATATATCAAATTGATCAAGATTAATAATTAATATTCTTCAATATTTATTAAAATAATTGGACTTCACATTACTTAGCTTAAAGAAAGAAAAACATATAAAGACCTCTTAGAGAAAACAATACCAAGTAACAATTTCTCACTAATTCCAAACTGTAAACACTCCTAGTTTTCTCGTTTTCCCTTGAAAATTCCATAAAGGGAAACAATTTTCTTATTTCTTGCTTTTTTACTTAACCTAACGGATGAAAAGCCTCTTAACTTTGGTTATTGCAACTGTTCTCTATTCAAATATCTCTGTGGCTAATGCACACAGAGGGCTATCAGGTTTCTGAAGCCCTAAATGTGCCACTCCCAAGAGTCTCACTGTACATAAGCATTGAGTTTCATTGCAGGATGATTCTGTGTAAACAATTTCACTTTCTACGAGGAGGAGATAGTTCTGGCAGGGAGTCTATCTTGGCATATATATTCTAATCATAATCTCCTTTCCAATCTCTTATATGAAATTGAGCTATTTAAGCTACCAATTTCCACCTGGGTCAGTTTTGCTAAATGAGAATTGCTTAGGAAAGCATTTCCTTTAGATTTTTCATATGGGTTGGAACAGAGTTGCATGTGGTATTTTGATGTGCAAGTAACCCTGTAACTTCTTCTCTATCTGTGGCTATGTCTCCTTTCTTATTCCCAGTAGTCAATATTTTTGCATCTTCTCTAGTTACTGTTCATCAGATTTGTTAGGGTTTAAACAGAGAAGGGCCCTCTTGCCAGAGCAGCGGTACCAGAGAGTGTGAAGATGAGGCCTTCCCTCCGCAGTACTAGCTGTCAGAAGAAAATGAGGAAGAGCCCAGAACTTGCAAGGTGAACCAGAATTCTGCACATTGTCAAGTTGTTATTCATATAGCACAGCCCAGGAATATGTTCACAGATAGGCCTTCCTCTCTTATTCCTGTCTGTGGGAAACGAGGCAGTGAAAAGGTGGGACTGAGCCTATCAAATACTGAATGAACATAAACAATAATGGAATGAGGAGGAATTAGCTGTATAGGACGCTAGGCTCTGATTATTCAAAAATACAAATGAATCTTAACATTTTTTATTAAAGAAGGTACTTTATGCTCATATATGCTCTTAAAAATTAAGCAAGATATAATCAACATGAAGAGTGTTGGGCTAGACAGACTAAACAGGTCTATAATTTTGAGCATGTGTCCCAAGTCCACAAGCACAGACAACTGATGTGCTCAACCACACACTGTCCTAGATGCTTCTGTGCTTTATCACTACGCTTGCCTGATGGACAAGTGCTAGGAGGAGGAACAACTGATCCCCAGGCTCCTTCACGTGCAGACAGGTCTCTTGCTAAATCACTATCACTACCCAGATGCAGACGATTGGAATAAGGAGGAGAGATAAGGAGAAGAGGAAGAAAAAGGGAAAGACAGCGCAAGAGAGAAACAACAAAAATATTCAAGGTTGGATATGAAAATGGAGACCAACATGAGATAAGGAAGAAATAAAGGGTTGTGAAAGAACACCACGTGCAACTTCTCAGAACACTAGTAGGACTCTTTGAAAGATGGGACTTTAAAACAAAAAGTCTTTGCCTGGATTCTGTGGATACACCAAATGAGACTGAAGGGAATAAAGCTGCCCTGTATCTACCAGGAAGCACGAGATATAGAGCAGAAATGGCTTACCACAGCACAGTTCCTTAGACTTCTCAGAACCAATGAGGTTGAGATGCAAGCAAGAATCCTCATATACTCCTGGGACCCACTTAAAACCATATAATCAGAATCACTGTAAATGTGTATTTCTTTAAGAAATGTAATGAGAGATTCTTATGATAAATCCAAATTGCGACAGGGACCAGGCAGATTTGGTTAGTTTCTATTTCCTTGGAATTAACAAGAGCTAACAGATGATGATCAAAAGTTATGTACCTTACAACCTGAAGAGAAACTTACATGATTAGGAGAGACCACCCCCCCCCACCGCCCCCGCAACACACACAGAGAAAATCAGAATAACCTCCATTACTCCAATCAACTTCCTTCCTTATACACGTAGACAATGGGAGAGAAGCAAACAAGAGAGCCGTAAGTTCATGGCCCTTATGACAAATGCAGTACTTCTGCTAAGACACAGTTTTCTCTCTTCCCCGTGGTAAAGGGTGGGGGGGGGCAGAGGGGTGCTGTCTCCTTCCCAAATCGAAGGAAAAGAGATTTCAAAAATTTCGCTCAAGACTGGAGACGACTATGAGCAGATGCTACTGGCTTCTCATTCTCCAGGTAGACCTGTATCAGGCAACATACTTGCTGAAGTGCCTCAGAAACAGGACTTAGACTCTCTCCAATTGGAGGAAGGTTGCTGTGTAGAGAGGAGGAGCAGCAGTGAATGGCCTGCTCGCTTACTCTTTGGCACACGAGGGATATGTGATGTTCGCGTAGTTCAAGTGGTACGTGAGCTGCCATACAGAAAACACAACTAAGAAAACTGCCTGCCAGGTTGAAGGCATGCTAAGAGTTAAGATGGTGTGAAATCTTGGCCAGTTGTGGGATCTATGAGGATGGTGAAATGGATCCAGCCGCGAAGAGATCTCCCACCTGACGTGAGGGAATTGTGCAGTGCTCCACGCCTGATACAATATGTAGCCGCTGGCCTCCAAGGACCATCATGTGGCAGTCAGTATTAGGCAAAGGAATGACAACCATGGAAAATCATGTAAATGGCATCACCCCTCCTCCATCATGCCCTATAACAGCCCTCAACCCCAGAGAAGTTAGGCACTGATACAGGAGAATAACCAGTGTCCCAAATCAACCCTGCCTTTCCTATCCCATCCCTCTGAGGAACTGAGGAGAGAAAAAGCATCCTGCCCATTCCAGGTCCCTCAGGCTTAGGCTTCTTGGCAGTAGTGGGAGGGAAAGAGATGACATTTAGGTGGGAGTGGAAAGGTGTTTTAAACAGAATGTTTATTAATTGAAACTGACAGGAAAGCCAAGAAAGTTGACAATGGAATTGACAAGGACAGGAAAGAGGGAAGTCTGTTAGAGTGAGTGAGTTTAAAACAATAATGAGGAAAAATAGAAAGAAAACGTCTTCATATTGTTATCCCTGCTCAATATCCTGGTTACATGCATATTATCATTAGGGGTAGCTATTGCTACCATGTCTGAATAAGATACCAATTAGAGATTCCTCAGGTACCTAGAAATATTTAGGACACACAAAGATGACTCAAAACAAGACACATCTACAAAGGCCAGATAATTTAATTCTTGCTCAAACCCAACCTTTTTTTTGGGGGGGGGGGGCGGCTGTTGGCTGACATGCAGTTCTGAAAACTTTTATTAGATTTAGCATGTGATTCCCCCCATTACTATAATTGGCTAAACATGTTTATATGGAAAAATGTAGACATTTTAGAGTTTATGTGACTCTAATTCTCACAAAAGCTGATCATGTTGGTAAAGCTACTAAAAGGTAATGCAGTCCTAGGCCACATCTGTGGAAATACTGTATAATGTAAGCAGGTCATGGTACCACCGAAGCCTGAACCAATCCAACCCCACCTGAGAATGACGTCTTAGGGAAAACATGAACAAGTTGGTTCTTCTCGGAGGAGAGTGACCAGACTGACTAAAGTTCTGGAAATCATACTACGTGTGGAAGAGACGAAGAAAAACACATCGGTTTATCTTACGATCATAACAGGGCAGTCTTTAAAGCTCTTCCATTTATTCGGAGGACGGTCACACAGCAGAAGGGAGAGGTTTGTCCTTTGATGCTCCAAAGAACAAGAACAATCAAAAGTGATGGGGCTAAAAAAAATTCCATACATGTATGTAAAAAAAAAAAAAAAAAAGGCTGTCAACAGGAGTGTAGGGTGGACAAACCTCCTCCCTCATGGCAGTGGTGGTCCTAGGGCTGTGCCGAGTCTCCCATGGCTGGGGTTTTCTAGCAGCAGCTCAATGCCCACATGTTAGACACACAGCAGGGAGATTTTCTGCCCCACGTGAGAAGACCCAGTAATCTCAAGGGGTATTTCTAAAGCTTGAAACTCTACGTTTCTAAAGGGGCCACACACACACATGGCTTCACTTCATCTTTCATTTCCAGAAATATGAAAATAAATCTTTTTGAGAGATAAAAGGGTAGAATTTGTCCTCAGTTAAAACAAAAAGTAAAACCAGAACACAGAGTGATTCTCCAGGTGATCCAATCTATGATGGCATTCGTTGTTCACAATGTAGTTTGGGTTCCTTCACAGATTTTTCTTTTCCCTCCCTCCCTCCCTTCCTCCCTTCCACCCTTCCTTCCTTCCTTCCCTTCCTCCCTTCCTTCCTTCCTTCCACCCTTCCTTCCCTCCCTTCCCCCCTTCCTTCCTTCTTTCCTTCCCACCCTCCCTCCCTCCTTTCCTTCCTTCCTTCCTTGGAAAAAAAAAGTTGATCTGGAAACTTTCAGGCTTTTATTACATCCACAAAAATCACATTTTGGTACCCCGCAAAATAATGTCATTGTCTTTGTATGTGATTATTTAGACCAGATTTAGCACACCAGCATGTTTTGACCTTTTAGTGATTTTGTATGTACTTGTATGTGTGTGCATCTGCTTGTAAGGACAGGGCTAGACCACCTCCCAAGCCTAGAATCTGGGATTCCTCAGCACAAGTTTGGTTGAATAAATTCCAATCAGTGTTATAAATGTATGTTTTCTCTCTTTAGTATGTAAAAGTCTACAGATGCCTCAAAACATTTCATTCATGTCTAAACTGGCAGGAATTTTCTCCTTCCTTTTGGCAAATATCCTCACTGGGGTTTGTGCAGAACTAATGCCAAACTTCTTCAGTGTGGTTAGCTTGTGTTTGTGCAACAAGCTTATCATCCACAATGAACACATGGCTTTTAGACACAGGAATTAATCAGTGCTGGAGAGACATACTCCTGGCATAGATTCTGGGCTGCCTGCTTGCATAAGCCTACATTTGGGATCTATTATACAAAGCAGGATCCAGGGCTGTTCTCTCAGGCTCAAACTTTGCTGAAAATGTCTGTTTGGAAGAAAAATAGTGAGAAATACGGATGGATAGTTAAAATTGGGTTTGTAATATGCCTATTTCACAGGGCTGATATGAGAATCCAACAGAATATTATATGTGAAAACACTTTAATAATGTATATCCTACCTTATTTAAAAAGGATTTAAAGTAGTTTATAGTCACACATAAAATGTGGCAAGATACCAAAAATTTGAAATAGATGAGAAAAAGAAAGTATGGAGATGTGTAAGATAACCAAGAATGAGGCTGCTGTAAGCCCTGTCCTTGCTACTAGTTTTCAATAAAACTGGATTTTGTCATTTTACCAGCTAACACGTAGAAGGGCTCTGATCAATGTCATAGCACACAAGGTCTATATGAAAAACTGGCTTTAGAGAAGCAGTTATTTCCTAGATTATAGTAGTAAGAATTTTCCTCTGTGGGTCTTCCAAAATAGAACACTCTTTGCTAGAGTGACCAACCTACCCTCCTCAACAACTTACCAATATTTTTGTAGTTCAATTATGCCACCTCGTAATACCTCCAAAGCAATTCTGGCAGGACCAATGATATCGCAGAAGGCTCATGGGTCTATGATGGTTTGTCTCCATCCAGACTGAAATGCCAAGAGAAAATGGATTGCTGTTAAACACTGTAAACTGCAAAGCAGTACATGAATGTAAGATTAAATAATTTTCATTAACATTATGGTTTTGAAAACCAGGTGGTAAACTTGAGACTTAATGAAATAAGCAACAGGAAATTTAACATACTGCAACAAGGAAAACTACAGGAAATCTTATTTTCCTTTTGTTTCTTTTTTGCTGGTAAACAATTTTCCTCCCAAATAGGTATGACTCTTCCACAGTAGTATCCAAACTAGGAGAACAATCGCTGATTTACAAACACCCTCTCAGGTAATGACTCAGAACTTCTGGATATCTTGCCGGTCATGGACAGGCAGGTTCTCATTGGGAGGAGAGAGAATTTATTCATGCAACAAAAGCAGAAAATGGAAAATCTAAAATATTGACTACTTTGAAATGCTGTGTATCTGAATGTAAGTATATAAAATATTTCAGAAAGCATATAATTCAAACCAAATACAGATATTCACTATAATGACCTAAAAACAGACCTCCCTGCCAGGGAGCCTTTTTATGAATTTTGATGAGAATGGTCTTTATTGCATTGATATTAATGCAAGGGACATCTACTTAATGTGAATGTCTTCTATGTATATATTATCTATTTTATTCCCAAATTTCCTAGGAGTATAGGGGAAGGGTCTTTTGTTTGTTTTTAGTCTTTTGGTTTTTTTTTTTAATTTCAAATGACTTTTTCTCGTTTATGGAATAGGAAGAGAAAAAAGAAATGTTACTTATTTATTCAACATTTTCAGGCCTTTACTATGAACCAGGCGCTAGGTATAAAACACTGTTCCTGTCATCAAGGAAAATAATGATAATAGTAAAACACTAAAAACATTTTGGGCCATCTGTTTAGCCAAGCACCGTGTTAAGTTCTTCATGTGCATTACTTCATTCTGTTATCATGGCAGTCCTGTGAAACGGTCAGTTATCATTTCCATTTTACAGATGAAAAATTAAAGCACAGAGAGGTTAAGTAACTTTTCCAAGGTCACAGAGCTACTTATCTACAAAGAAAACAATATAGATATATTTTGGCTCTGGAGTCCAATCTTTTAGCTATGACAATATTGGGGCTTACAGCTTCCTGGTAGAAACTCAGAAATAAACCAAGAAGCATAGTTCATCAAGTGGTAGGACACGAAGAAACTTGGTGGTTATGGCGTTCAGAGGGAGGGCAATTCCAGTATCATAACAAGACTCTTTGGAGGAGACTCAGGCTGAGTTCCAAAGAACATGCACTATTTAGTCTTAGTGAAGAAGCAGTAGGCTAAGGAAAGAGGAAAGGATGTTCTACATACAGCCAACAGCATGTCTCTTCCGTGTCTACAGATCTAGATCTAGAGTCCGCATAAGACACAATGGAGAAAGTGGTAATGTAAAAAAAAAAGAAATAAGCTAAACAATTCACCGCCTGTAAAAAAAAATGTAACGCACTCTCAACACAATCACTGAAAACAAAACAGAAGTCCATTAGTGAGGAAAATAAAATGACATTGGATTGTATTGAGACCAAGGAATATAAACGATATTTAATTGTCCTCCTCTTCTATGATGTGTATTACACATTTCTTTATTCTCCATAGAGCTTAAAATGCCTTCAAGGACTTTCTCACCTCCACCAGCTTATCCGTCTGCTTTATTTAGTAGCCATATCCACTGACACTTGAAATATTGTTCTAATTAAAGTGCTGGCACTTTGGGGGTGCTGTGAAATTTCTCCTAGAAAAGTGCCCTCTGCTCGTTCTCAACGTGAAACCAGAAGAAAGGTTTAGGGACTCATCAAGTTTCCAATCTTTTTAAAGCCCCTAGCAATTCATACCGTAATCTTTCCCACAAATGATTGTCAGATCTGGGGTTAGAAATCACCATGCCAGACCTAAAGGTTAGCTTTTTCAGCATTTTTATGCTTTTTAAAATTTCCACAAGAAGATAAATGCTAAAGGACCAGTGAGCTCAACAGCTTGGACGCCCACTGCTGCCACACAGGCGTGTGAAATGCCTCCATCTGACTCAGAGTTAGACATGCAAAATTGTCATCTAGCTCAGTATGAGAGCTTGGCATTAAACGTATTTATAATGTATGTCAGCAAAAACTGTGGGCTTGGAAAATCATTGCTGGAAAACTGGAATTCTTAAAAGAAATTCCAACAAGCTAAAAGGGTTCTGGGCAGAATATGTAAATGGGGAGGAAACAGTCCATCTGCTGGGTATCTTCAAATTATCTATATATAGCAACAGCTATTCCAGTCAAGAGTAAATAATACCTTGTATCCTTATTTACGTGAGGAATAATCCTATAGTTGATCTCTTCCTGTTTTACCCCAATGAAACCCCATCGTTACTCTTCCTCTGATCTGTCGTCTAGCTTGTATGTTGACGTATACCACAAATTCATTTGTTCATTTATGGAGCAATTATGATACGCCTATTACGGAACAGGAAAACTGCTACAAAGTTAGTATACAATTTGGGGGAAAAAATGTAGTTCAAGAGAACTGAATGGCACTGTGAAGGCCCTAAGGGAGGCCTCATCTCGGTACGTTCAAGAACATGAAAGGAGTCCCATGCCATTGTGGCTTCACAAAGATGGTAAAGAGTGACAGGAAATAAGGCTGAGGAAGAGGCGGAGCCAGACCCTAAAGGCTGGACTTGTGTGTGGCTCTCGCTGCCTCTCAGACGTGTAACTAGGGAGACAGAGTAGTATAACTTGTTAATCAGTATAGAAACTTTTACAGATTTTTTTCAGCTGAAG
The DNA here is from genome assembly GCF_023721935.1 of Panthera uncia. NCBI lineage: Eukaryota > Metazoa > Chordata > Mammalia > Carnivora > Felidae > Panthera > Panthera uncia. Next base: position 146,687,129 of record NC_064816.1, on the reverse strand, counting down.
AATGAAGTCTTGTCCAAATCTTGGTTTTTATATATACCCTTTTAATCAATTACGTTTCAGACTTTATATTTAAGACGAAGTTGTGTAGTTTTGGGGGGAAAATACAGTCAGCTTTGAAATGTAATATATGGGAAGAGATGGCTCTTCCCGTCATAGTGAGGGGGGCACACTGTCATCAGGACTTTGACTCGATATTTGAAAAAATGATATATGGTAGCTAATTTATTTTTCTCTTTTGGCCACTGAATTTTTATTTGGCCAAATTAGGTCATTGAACCAACCACTACTTCTGTCATTCCATAAAATGTGGAAAAATTTTACAGCAAAATTGGGAAAGATGATTTCAGAATCTTCAAAGTGGATAAACTGGGTAAACTAACTAAATGTCCTTATTTGCCTCAATTCCCCTCAAACCCAGGTTATCTTCCCCATTGACAAAGGAGCCAACATTTAGTAGCCATTCCGTAAGATGGCATTCTGTGAGAATTCAGGCAGGGAACTTATGAGTTACAAATCCTAAATTCTGACCTATAACTCTCAGTATAAAGAGTCCACGTAAAATTCTAGTAATGAGTCAAGGGGTCACTTCCTGAGGCAGACGCACCATTCCTGTTCTCTGACGCCCAGTGAACAGGGCCGGTTCACTGGGTGATGGGGCTCCAAGCAGCCTTCAGGAGGGGACAAACTGAGGAGTCAGCCTGAAAAAATACCATCTGATGAGAATACACTAGAAGAACACTGGAATTACAACTAGGTGTTTGCTGTGAAGTACAAGGAATTCAGTGGTAACAGACATCCTAAGACACGCTGTAGAGCAGTGGGTTCTTACGTCTGTAATACAGCAGTCCCCCCCTTAACTGCAGGAAATACATTCCAGGGCCTCCGTGGATGCTCAAAACTACTGATAGTAATGAACCCTGTTTACACTATGCTTTTTTTCCTATATATACATACATACCTATGATACAGTTTAATTTACAAGCTAGGCACCGTAAGAGATTAACAACAATATCTAGTAATAAAATAGAATTATAACAATATACTGTAATAAAGGTTATGTGAATTGGTCTCCCTCTCTCTCAGAATATCTTATTGTATTACACTCACCCTTCCCCTTGCTGCGTGATGATGAAATGCCTGCGTGATGAGCTGATGTCAGGTGAACGACGTGGGCACGGTGACCTATTGTTAGTCTACTAACGGCCTTCCGAAGACTCTTCAGGAGGAGGATCATCTGCCCCTGGACTGTGGTTGATGGCAAGTAACCGAAACTATGGAAAGCTAAACCGTGGATAAGGGGGAACTTAGGCAAGAGCGAAGGTTGAGCACACGGTGTCCTCACTGGCTGACACGAAGGACCCTGCAGAGCTCTCAGCTGGACACTTGTCTATGGTTTCCCCAATTTCTGCGTTTAATTGTTGTAAGCCAGTATTCTGTAGCTGGAAACACTTGTATTTAAGCTGCCTCGTTATCACTGTGTCTGCCTTTGCAAGGGTGAGTATCCACGTTAAATGAGCCCATCTTCCAAGAGAGAAGCTGACAAAAGGTAGAGCTCTCCAGACTTTTATGGTGTCAGACCAATTGGGAACATATTTGTTTTATTTCCATGATTTCTCAGACTTCTCTGCAGAGAAAGTAAGGTCTTGGGGTGCCTGGGTGGCCCAGTCAGTGGAACGTCCGACTTCGGCTCAGGTCATGATCTTGTGGTTTGGGAGTTCAAGCCCCACGTCGGGTTCTGTACTGACAGCTCAGAGCCTGGAGCCGGTTTCGGATTCTGTGTCTCCCTCTCTCTCTGCCCCTCCCCGCTCATGCTCTGTCTCTCTGTCTCTGAAAAATGAATAAACTTAAAAAAAATTTTGATTTAAAAAAAAATTAAAAAAAAAAAAAGAAAGTAAGGTCCTGGATGTCAGTGGAGTCAATGGTTTCTCCTACCTGTAGACTAAAGGGTTATTCTTTTTTCCCCCCTCTCCAGTTTTTCTTCTCTTTGTTTATTGTCCCAATCTTTTGAAAAGTGTCACATCTAAAATTTATGATATACTGAATTACAAAAATCTACTATAATATTTTTATTTTTCTGAAGTTATTTTTTAAATCAACTGTTTGATTTTTTAATATTATGTTTTCTTTCATGGATCCAATTGTTTTTTTTTTTTTGGTCTCTCTGAATGTCTGTAGGGGTTTTTCTTGTCAATAAATTTAAGTTGAGATTATACTTCCCAGAATTCCCTTTCCTCTATTGTCCTAGGTTGGCCTTGATCAGTATCAGGTACCAAGTGCAGCTCACAAATGTTGTCAGTGACCTGCTGGCTAATCTTGGTTGCTGAGCCACATAGCTTCCAGCTTCTGCCAGATCTCTTTCTTCAAATTTCTAAGTCCTGGACCAGAGACATCTGCAGTATGACAAAAGGTACCAGTTTTTCTCCAGCGGATGGGTCATTGTGGCCAGAGGAGATCGGAGTCAGGTGACAGTTTTCCCTCCTGGGTTCAAGTTTGTCCTTGGTGTCTTCTGCTTCTTCTTCGGTGTTTCTTCCCAACTGTTAGCCCTTCTAGCCTGCAGCAGTTGGGTGATACTGGGAGACACACAGGCAGCAGCCTTCCATAGGCACCTTCACCAGCTCCTGGAATTGTGAGACCTGATCTCTATACCAAAGGCCTACTCCATGTCACTCGTTATGGTTCTGCTGCTCTGCATGAGCCCTATGACCTTTTGGGAGGTGTAAAGGAAGAATAAAAAGATGTACAACTGAGAACTGTCATAGCTGACCAGAGATAGCTGAAATTGATGTGTTATTCAGACATAAACAGCAAATACTGGTGTAACAAAAGGGGCTGGTAACTATATTCTGAATACAGGGAGCGAGCTTCTACATTCTCATTTTTCACATTAGGACATTAAGAAATAATATCGGGGCACCTGAGTGGCTCAGTCAGTTGAACATCCAACTCCTGATTTTGGCACAGGTCATGATCTCACTGTTTGTGAGTTCACGCCTCACATCAGGTTCTGCACTGTCAGCACAGAGCCTGCTTGGGATTCTCTGTCTCCCTCGCTCTCTGCCCCTCCCCCGCTTGTGTGTGTACACTCTCTCAAAAATAAATAAACATCTAAAAAGAGAGAGAGAGATAATATGTAAACCTGAAAACTAGGAAATATTAGTTATAAATGTTGGATGATAAAATGGTAAATTGGTAAAATTGACCATAAAACAAATGAGGAGGGAAATATTTGCACACAAACACAAAAAGCAAAAGCAGTGAAAAAAAATACCACAATTTAAAATCAACCAGTGTCTACAGGACATCACGAAAGATACATATTCAGTTCTGTGCATAATTTGGATTATAGAGGTATAGTTTGGCTTGCACAGGCTTAGAAGAAAACCAGTTAGCACACACCAAAAAAAAAAAAAAAATCCAATGAAGTAATGATATGGTGATACAAGGAGAATTAATGAACCTAATTTAGTCATGAAAGGAGGCAGGGCCCGAGACCATCAGGTAGTAGTGAAAATTAAAGAGGAATCGATACAAGGACTAATGGGGAAACGGGGAGCCTTTTGTTATTGCTACTGTTGTTTTTAATAAAGATGGAGCTGTAAGCATGCAAATTGGATTATTTCTAGCATGCTCCAGTCTGTTGTTTCTTTAGCTCAGTTCCTTGTGTGTTTAAATAAACCAGTGTAGGCATATTTGTGTTGCTTTGCCTCTTCTATTTCCCTACCAACTAATATCTATGTAGAAGCTGGTTCTTTAATTAGGAGTCACTGAAGTTCATTCCCTTGACAATGCCTGATGGGCTTCTAGTGACTACTGCCATTCTAACTCAACTGCTTTCCCTGCTCCTTATGGACACAAAAGAAGCCTGAGACCACCCAGTGTCGGGAAGTTTCTATAAATACCAGAAGCAACAACTAAAAGAACTGAAAGTAGCTGACTGTGGAGAATAGGAATTGGGTGGGTGGGGGAGGAACGGAATAGGGGAATGCTCTGTTTTCAATATGAGACTTATAAAATTACACACTTTATTATACACCGGTAGTGCTTTGGTAAAAATAAAAATGGAATTAGAAAGATAACGGAAAAGTATAAACATAGACAATAAACAGGTCAACTGACCATCCCGGACAACAAAAATCAGGTGTGTGTTTTAAACATTTTGGTGAAAACCGTGCTTTCAATTTAGAAACCTACACCTCACCCAACTAATAGGAGGACGGAATAAATATATTTTTAGCCATTTAGGTATTTATGTGATTATCTTCCCATGAATCTTTCCTCAGGAAGATCCTAGAGATTGCGTTTGCCAAATCAGAAAATGAAGAGAAATGGGGTGCAGGAAAGAATGAATCCAATTCAAGAGGGTGGTGGAGAGATGTCTAAACATGGCAGCTGTACAGCAGGAGTAGAGAAAAACCAGTCTAGATAGGAACAGGAAGAGAGAGGGAAATAATTGCGAATATTGACAAAATGCAGACTATAGATGCTCTAAATTAAACACCAGAGAAGCTCATCCATAAATTTCCAGCAACAGTACACATGGCATATTAAAAGCCTCGACCTGCCCTGAAAAAGTTGGCACCATTAAAAAGCATCTACATTATTGATCAGCCTCAGAGATGTTGTCTGGAAAGTAAAACAAATCTATCTGGCTGACTGCCCATTCTTCGTCTATATAATAGAGAACTATACGGCCATTGAAAGAATGAGGTGTATCTATATTTACTGATACGAAATAATACGCTTGGTAAACTAGAAATAACAACAACAATAATAAACAGCTCTAGGAAAACATCATTTGATTGGCTGTTAGCTATTGGCTTCCAGACAGCACAAAATGGGTGGCCTGAATTGCTCATCTGGGGGAGGAAGACATGAGAAGAGAGTAGTGCCTGCTGCAGGGACGGCAGGCAACCCCAGTGTGGAAAGTAGGTGTCTTTGGCCCCTATGTTTTCTTGGCCAAAGCCCTCTGGACCAGGCAGACAAAATAGGAGCCAAATAGATTTAGTGAACAGTTTAGCCGGCCACGGGGTCTGGAATCTTCCTTTGACATTTAAGTGGAAACAGAAAATTGCCACCAGGGCTGCGGCAAACCCCAACTGAGGCCAGGAAGGACTAGGCCCTTACTCCCTAAAAACCAATCTGGATAGTGTCACCCCAGTCATTTCATTAACCCCCTTATCAGGCAACACTGAATTTTATTTGCCTTTATTTGTGTTCTAGTCATCATGTTATGATGAGGGCTTATATATATTTTTAAATTAAAAATGCAAGATGCCAAACATTATATAGAGTATGCTATAATTTGTTATGTAAAGAGGACTATTTGTATACACACACACACACACACACACACAACCAAGTACGTATTTGCTGCCAGCTTGTTTGAGGAGGGATAATAAGAAACTAAAAGCAGTGGGTAGAACTGAAGCACAAAGATGGGCAGGAACCTTACATTTGTTGCACACATTTTAGTCCTATTTGAAGTGTTGCCAATTATCTATAACACTTATGAAATAGAATTTTACGTTAAAAAGAAAAAGTCATGACAAATAAGATTTATTTAAAAGAGTCAGTATAAAGGGTTATGGGAAAGGGTTAATCCATGATGGCCACAGTTTCCTTTAAAGAGGAGAATTAGAGGGGTGCCTGGGTGGGTCAGTTGGTTGAGCATGGGATTTCAGCTCAAGTCATGACCTTGCAGTTCACGAGTTTGAGCCCCACGTCTGGCTCTGTGCTGACAACTCAGAGCCTGGAGCCTGCCTCACACTCTGTGTTTCCCTCTCTCTCTGCCCCTGCCCTACTCGCACTCTGTTTCTCTCTCAAAAATAAATAAAAACATTAATTAAAAAAAAAGAATTAGAGTAATGACTATACAGAGAAGGTTGCAGGAGACAAAGGGCATGATGCTAAGAGGAGATTCTTACCACATGAACTAAAACACTGTGAAAGGTGAAATCTGTATTACGTATATACAGTTGGGGTTTTTATTACACCTGAAATTAACTTATCTGGGGAAAACAGATTTCACAGTAAAATTAAGAATAAAGAAAACAAAATTCTACTGGAATAAAAAAAATACTTCATTGGGAAATTCTGTTCAATCCTGCCGTATTTTTGTAGTGATTCTGCTTTTCAATTTTGTAAGATGATTATTTCATACTTTCCTTTCTCTAATCAAGTTTCTTCCTACATTCCTCTATGACATTCATCTCATAACCCAACCTGCAGATGACAATTCTATATATATATTTTTACTGAGTAAATAGAACTTAGTAGAAAAAAAAATTAGCTCTCATCTTGCAACCACTCAAGGGACAAATCCAACTGTATCTCCACTAATCTTCTGTGTGCCCCCAGCTAAACTCTCTCAAGCGTTCCTGAAGAATCCATGAAGAACTGAAATGGCTTCCTTTGACGACCCTCACCAGCCTGCTCAAGATCTTTCTGCTGCAACTGGCCTTTCTGCTAGCTGCAAATGCATAAAAACAAAACTCACTCTTCCCAGATTCTTTCCCCTCTTTCTTTTCCTTATGTGTCTGCTTTTGCAGACAGCAGCTTAATGTCCCTCTTCCTACATATGAGTAAATTATTAGCATGCATATAACTAACTCAGTATCTCTGAGTTGCCCTCTAACAATTTATTTCTGGAGTTTTCACTGAAACATTATTGACCTCAATTCTAAAATTGTAGCCAATTAAATTGTGCACTTCAAGGGGCTCGATTTCTCTTGGCTCCTTTGCTAAGTCTCATCTGCAGTAATTCAATACTTCACCTCTACTGTGCTAAGTATATTTCCTGGTTAAGTTTGTTTCTGGTTATAATTCTGATTTGTGCCCAGCTGGTTATTTGTTCCAAATGATACCTAGAGTAATCTGGCCTTTGATACCATGGCCTGACCATTTGGAGATTTCTATCAGGTAGCAGACAACAGGAGTTAATTCTGATACTTTGTGGACATTTGGAAATTTGGGGGTGAGAAGCCATTAGCCATTTTGTCCTTCCATTCATAAACAGAATCTGCTTGTTTGAATCTGATATAGATTTCTCCAATTGTAAACATCAGCTCCCTTTTTGTTCTCCCCAAACTCAAGCCTTTTCTTCCTGTTTTTTTATTATGGCCACAATAGTTGTCAATTCAAATAAAAGTGAAAGTTCAACATCAAGATGCTATTCATTTACACTGGCCTCGTTTAAGAACTTTTGACGTTGGTAAAGTGTTACACCTAAGTGGAGTCTTAGAATAGAAATGAAAAAAAAAATTAAGCTTTCTTTCATTGGTTAGGAGTTTCTAAACAACGGAATCATTTCAAATTAAGGTCCCTTTAGACATCTTTTAATAAGGCTATCTGATAGGGAGAATAGAAATTGATATCATCAAAAATTAGTTTATTAATTTGAAAACTAAGTCTTTTAATAGGCATACTAGTAAAAAAAATTAACAGCTTTGTTAAGGTGTAACTGAGATGTAATAAAGTTTACAACTTAATGTTTTGATATATGTAAACAACCATGAGACCATCACCACGATCGAGACATATCCATCACCCCAAAAAGTTTCCTCATACCACTTTTTAATTTAAACTGGAGTACAGTGATGATTCATAGCTGCAATCCCACTACTGATCAGCAGGAGAGTTTTGATCTGCTCCCTTTCTTTCTTTTTTTTTTTTTTTTCAATGTTTATTTTCGAGAAAGAGAGACAGAGGGACAGAGTGTGAGCAAGGAAGGGGCAGAGAGAGCGAGACAGAGGGAGACACAGAATCTGAAGCAGGCTCTAGGTTCTGAGCTGTCAGCACAGAGCCCAACATAGGGGGCTCGAACTCACGAGCAGTGAGATCATGATCTGAGCTGAAGTCAGACACTTAACCAGCTGAGCCACCCAGGTGCCCCACGATCTGCTCCCTTTCTGCCCTGAGCCTATTCCCTCCTCCTGAGGCAACCTGGTGGCCCCCAGTTCCCGGAGGTCATCACGCTGATGCCAAATTTAGTGCAGACATCTTATAGACATAACACATTATAGCCCAGAGCTCCTGGGCCTGAGGGACCCTCCTGCCTTAGCCTCCCCAGTTCAACCACAGGAGTCCTTGACAGATGATCTTGTGCATTATAATGGCCATAATAATCAGACAGAACATCAAGGACCTCAGAATACACATCAATCAAAGGTTTCCTAAGCTTTCTACGACGGCTTTCTTTGTCATCTTTCTGTAATACTGATTTTCTTATTTCTTTGTTGTCCTTTTCTAGCTATTCCAACATCCCCTGGTACTTTGAATATGCAGAAGTTTCTTTTGAATTTGGTCAATTTTCTCTGACACCTTACGTTTCAGCTGGGCATAGCTCATGCGACACTGGCCAGCTGCTCTGCACACTTCCTCCTTGTGCTCTTGAATTTGCTCTTGTAAGACAGTGAGCTCACCAAGGAGCCCCTTTCTGTAATGCTGCCCCTTTCAGAACTGTGAGCTGTTGTGCTCAATGCCATTTTTCCAATGAACCTTCCACAAGCTGAGGCTTTCAACCACCTTGTCAAAATCAGATGCCAACTTTGCAAAGCCCTCTGAATTAAGCGGGCTTTTCTAATTTCCCCTCAATTAGATGTACTCATTAATCTCCCACACAACGTCAGGCACAACCCATTGATGGTCACTAAGGTCAAGTATATAGTTCCACTGATCAAGAGTCCTTTGGGCTGCACAGACACCAGCAACAGCAGATCCTAGTATGAGCCATCAAAGTTTTAAGAGCCTTGGAGCTAACCTTGCCGGTCAAAAATGCCTTCAGGGTTGGTAGTCATATTTAATTGAAGAAAGTTTCGATTTACATAAAAGGAGACTAGAGAGAATTGCCAAAATGATATCTTTTTTAAATATTTCTTTGAGTCGAGTCGACACACAGTGTTCCATTAGTTTCGGGTGTACAACACAGTGATCCGACACCTTTCTACTATGCTACGCTCACCCCAGATGTAGCTGCCATCTGTCACCATACAACCCCGTGATCTCCTCCCCTGGCGTCCTGAAGCCTTAAAGTAGGACGAGGTGAACAAATACTTCGTGAAACCAGATGCAGTTGCGGCTAGAGCGGCAACCTTTCTCTGATGTTTCACCAAGGACTGTCGACCTCACCGGCCACAGCAGTCAGGCGTTGTCGCCACATCCCGGGAACAAGGAGGTCACACAGGCGCTGAGGAGGCCACGCGGGGGATCCGGCGTCGGCTCCGGACGGGTCCGGCTCCAGAAGAGACTCGAGAAGAGGACGTCGGCAACCAGAGCCAAGGCGCCTCTGCCAGTGGTGCGTGAACTTCCGCAGGAGCCCGCCCGGGACCCGTACTCCGTCCCTCAGGCAAACCGCCACCCCACGCTTCCTAGGCGCGCAGCACAAACGGTCCGTGGAGAACTAACGCGTGCGCCCGGAGCCTCTCCTTGTGCCACCTTTTCATCCCTTCCTCCCGTCCCTGCCCATCCCCGCCGCCGGCGCCGATCCGGTGTCTGTCCTTGTATACTGACTTGCATTCTCTAGGTGGGATATAAACGGATATGCTCTCATTTGTTTTTGTCAGGCTTCTCTCACTCCACAGAATTATCTTAACACTCATCCGTGTGTCTATCAACAGGTCATTTTTTAGGGCCGAGTACTATTCCACCGTACGGACCCAGCACATTGCTTCTGCACGCGTGTCGCGTGGATGAACATTTGTGCTGTTTCCAGTCCAAATAAAGCCGCCGGGAACATTGCACGTTCACATCTCTGGGTACATGTTTTATTTCACTTGTCTCCCAGTGGCTGCGCCGTTTTGTATTCCCATCAGCAGCGTGTGAGAGTACTTTCTTGCCCACGTTTGGTGTGGTCAGTTTTGACTTTTAGGCATTTTTATTTATGAAATTGCCCCCTTCGTCTTCCTTTATATCTTCTATTTCTCTGCCGAGAGTTTTAAACATGTTGTTTCAAACGCTTTTATGCCTGCTTGTTGGGACTTTTAAAAATGATGGGTGTTTTGGGGGCACCTGGGTGGCTCAGTCCGTGAAGCCTCCCACTTCAGCTCAGGTCATGATCTCAGGGTTCATGAGTTTGAACCCCGGGTCAGGCTCTGTGCGGACAGCCCAGAGCCTGGAGCCTACTTCCGATTCTGTGTCTCCCTGTCTCTCCACCCCTCCTCTCTCTCCCTCTCTCTTTTTCTCTCTCTCTCTCTCTCAAAAATAAATTTAAAAAACATTAAAAAATAATAAATGATGGATGTTTTAAAATTCTCATTAGGTAATTCTAACAATCCTGTCATCTCAGTGTAAGTATCCATTCACTATCTTTTTTTTTTTTTTTAAACTCCGATCTAGGTCATCTTTGTTTTTGGTATAACTAGTGATTTTCAACTGATACCTGGATAGTTTGGGTACTATGTTACCAGACTCTGGATTTTATTGAAATATTCCGTTTTAATATGCTTCTTCTAGCACTGCCCCTGTGGTTGAAGGGAGGTACCACCGCATTACCTCATTATGTTAGATGGGGGTGCGATTCTTGTTTCTCTCCCAAGCCTCTGCTGACATCTAAGGCAGAAAGACATCTTGTCACTGTTGGAGCAGGGATGGCAAGATTGGGAGTTCAGGCTCCAACAAGGCTTGCGCTGATGCCAATCTGCCTAGGAAGTGATCTTCCTTTCCCCAACCCGACCTCTACTAACACCATGGGGGGGTCCTTGTTACTGCTGAGCAACGATGAAAGTCTTGACTCTCCACTGGGTCTGGGTGTCCTCTGATCGCCTACAGAGAAGGAGAAGGACACCTCATTACCACTGAGGGGTTGAGGGTACAGCCTCTCTGTGTGGTAGCTGCTGACACTTCCTGGAGGAGGTCTCCTTGCTCCTGAGCAGAGCATAAACACTTACCTCCACTAGGTCTTTTAGAGGACGGCAGGCTTGTGACATCTCAAATCATATTCCCTTTTTCCATATCAATATAGTTGCTTTGCACCTCCTGTCATAAATACCAATGCTTTATTTAAAAAAAAATTTTTAGTATGAAATTTATTGTCAAGTTGGTTTCCATACAACACCCAGTGCTCATCCCAGCAGGTGCCCTCCTCAGTACCTGTCACCCACCCACCCCTCCCTCCCACCCTAAAATTTTTAATGTTTATTTTTGAGAGAGAGAGACAGAGCACGGGTAGGGAAGGGGCAGAGAGAGAGAGAGAGGGAGACACAAAATCCAAAGCAGGCTCCAGACTCTAAACTCCGAGCTGTCAGCACAGAGCCTGACATGGGGCTCGAACTCATGAACTGCAAGATCATTACCTGAGCTGAAGTTGGATGCTTAGCCAACTGAGCCACCCAGGTGCCCTAATACCAGTGCTTTAGAATTCTTTGATTCTGATCATCCTTTACCAATACATTCTTGTGTATTGTTGTTTCACACTTCAGAGTAGTAATTATTGTTCTTAAATGTCGGTTTACCTCCAATTTAAGGCAATGTCTCTTGAATGTCTCAGATTTCACTTTTAGCTTCTGCTATCAGTAATCCTTCAAATTCTTTCAGAATTTTTTCAGACTGTTTCATATTTTCATACAACGAGGTCCTAAGTTTTATACTCCCTTCTTTTTTCCTAATATTCTTAACCCTCATTATTTACAAATGCATGATCTCAAAGTCTGTGCCAGCATGGATATTTAAAGAGATCATAAGGTTAAGTATGTAAAATATAACACAAATTGCATGTGCGGAACATCCTAAGGGTTTATTTATTTATTTTTTTTAAGTTTACTTATTTATTTTGAAATGGAGAGAGAGCAAGCAAGGGAAGGGCAGAGAGAGAGAGGGGAGAGAAAGAACGCCAAGCAGACTCTACACTGTCAGTTGCAGAGCGCTCAGACTCACAAACTGTGAGATCATGACCTGAGCAGAAATCAAGTGTTGGACGCTTAACCGATTGAGCCACCCAGGTGCCCCACGTCCTAAGGTTTTAATTCTCAGATCCAATGGATGGTAATACTCAATTCAGAGGGGAAAGAATATGAAAATGCTTGATAGTTGGTAGTTGCTGAATAAATATTAATTTGCTTTCCTTTATTTCTAAAGTTTATAGACTCAAAAATTTTCAAGATTTGAGAGAGAGCTGAAAATTCATGTTTAGTTTGTAAATATACAAATTGGTGGTTTAAACTCTGTATTCAGCAGGCTCTTTTTATCTTTCCAATTATTCTGCTGAGGAAGCTCTTAATGAGCATGTTTCAGATATCACAAAAGTAAAACTGACTAAGGCAATAAGCCCTTAATCCAAAGCAATTCAACAAATAGGCTTTGAGTGCCCATTAAGTCTAAGGCACTGGACTCGGTGTTGAGGAAGTTACACAGCTGAAATAGACTCACACGCTCTGCCCTCTTACATGGCAAGAATGAAATCACCGACAATGGCAAGAATGGAAAAGAAGTCTATTACAGAGTTGTTGCAAAGCAATGTAATCTCATGCGCGTACACTGAAGGAATGGAGAGAGAGAGCAGAGTAGAGAAAAGGGACATGTGGCAGGATGCTGGGGAACTTGCAGACAGAGTTTTATATGTTCCCATGGAAACAGTTAGACTTGAATGCTTGGATGCATAAGGCAGTCTTACCAGGTGCCCGTTATCGGTTTGGAGGAGGGAAAAAAAAAATCACATTTCCATGACAGTTACAGATTAGCTGAGCAAGTAGCTTTCCAAAGTGATGTACTTGCAAAAAAACAGATAAACATTGTCCAGAGTGAAAATGTTTGTATTCTCCAGCACCAGCTGGGTAATTAGATATCCCCTTAGAAAGGACCAGATTGCAGTTTGTGCTTTTTGACCATTTTACCCAAGATAGCAAGATCTTCTACACAGAGGCAATTTTCTTGGCGGGGGGTGGGGGTGGGGTGGAATCTCACAATATGTAGGTAGAGAGTAGGAAAGAAAATTGAAAATGGGAGAAGAAATTGCCCCAAAGAGAATCATGCAGACATTTTGGAGGTTACTAAAATAAGACAAGGAGTTAGGGTGTGTGTACACATAGGAAGTTATGAAATATTTATAATGGCATTGAGACATTGAGGTGTTTGACAGTGTAGTGAGGCAATACTTTCTGTAGTGAATTGGGATTTAAGAAAGCAACACCAACCATCCATCACAGATCAAAAGGTGACAAAGAAAGAAAAGAAATGTAGACAACATTGCAGAAGGAATCTGTGTATAGTCTGCGTTTAGCAAAACGTGCGGTTTAATTTCACACATTTTAGGGACACGGAAGACAAAAATGTTATACTTGCTTCTTCCAAAGAAGAGGGAGATAGATGGTAGATAGATACATAGATAGATAGATGGTAGATAGATTAATTTCTGCAATGATTGAGCTATTTGTTGAACCCTAATAGTATCTAGACAATAGTGACAACAGTCAACACAAGCCCTTAAGGGAACACAAAGACAATGATACCAGTAGGCAAAAGCCTGCCGAGAAGTGACAGCATAGATTAAGGATTATTTCTTAACTCCTAGGATACACAGAATAAAGTATTCAGAAGGGAGTGGGTAATTGGGAAAATCCTTTGGAAAGAAGTTAGTTTTTAGTTAGATTTCAAAGACAAGTGACTACAGATTGACAACGTGAAGCCAGAAGCCCTGTCAATGCATGAAAATGTTTGCAACCCAAAACAAAAGCTATAAAGTTTGAGCAAACATCGCTAGATGTAGATGGTAACTATGAAGGCAAAAGCACAAGTCAGCAATGGGAAAGTATTGGTGCTAAATTGTCCCTCGACAATACAGACACAGGGTAATTGCTAAGCTACCTCTAGGTGATATGCTGCCTCTCTGGGCTGGCATTTTTGGTGCGTCTTGTTGGCTTGGGCTTTCCGCATCAAACTCCCATTCTAGAACCAAGAAGTGTGGGTCCTAGAATAGACCCAGGAACAATGGTACTGAGATAAGTGTAACTAGTCCTCAACCTTATGCTGCTTTTTAAAAACAAATGAATGATACAATTAATGTAGCAATATTGCTCTAAATGTATAAAATGTAGAAACATATAAAAATAACTTTTGTATTCAGCATCCGTATATAATATTTTTTTTGTATATTCTCCTTTCCTTTCCACGATTTCTTAAGACTCGTATTGTTTATTGAATCGATGTGTAGGAGAAAAAGAACATAACACCCTAGTGTGCTTCTTTAAGGCCTGTGCCAGGAAATAAGATGGAGAAGCTCAATGTTAAGACTCCGAAGACGAGGGAGATGGCAGTTAACTAAAACCAGGCTCTCTGAAGCCATACAAATAGGAAACTGACTACTGGCTCCTATGTTAACTAGCTAAGGGATCTTGGCCAAACTTTCAATACTGACGACCCAGAATTTCCTTCAATGTAAAGTGAGGATAACAGTACCAAACCCAAATGGTTATTATGAAGGGAAAATAAAGTTATACAGATCATGTATCTCATTTACTCACTTAGACACGAGTGGCTGAAAAGCCACTATCAGGGGCTGGAAGAAGGAAGTTCATGTTAAACAACAAAAACAATGGATGCTTGCAATGAATCATAGGCAGAAAGCACACCTTTTGAGCTCACAGCTCTAGGGGAAATCTAGAAGGGGTTAGAATGTGTTGGTGATGTTGGTAAGGTATTTCTAGAAAGAGTTGGTCCCCAAAGTAATTGGCCATTGTGTAAGCAAAAAATGAAAGGAATGAAAAATTCGAGTTCAGGACTTTGCAGATGAAAAGCTATCTGCTTTTAGAGCTCCAAGCTGAAAGAAATACATCTTTAAAAGCTTTGAGCAGTGGAGCCCTGGTAACATGTCTCCCATGAATAAAGTGATGCGGACAGAGATAAGATGTGATCTTTTCACTTATCTTGCCAGGTAGCTTAAAATGAGATGGGAATTAATGGAGAAACAAAATAACTCTAGTGAAAAAGGAAGAAAAGAAAAAAAGAAGGAGAAACAATATATTTGTTCATGATGTTTCAGAAAGAATGCCGGGTCTGGTTATTCTGACATGGCAATGACTATCCCACAGAACAGAAGCCTTTTAAGTGTTTGAATGAATTATATTTCCAAAGAGACTAGGAGTCAGGACCAAAAATTCTTTGTTCAACGTGACATGCAAAACGGAAACAAAAAAAGTTAAGCTCCCTAGATTGGCAGGAGACAGGCTCCCAGGAGGGTAAATCCAGCAGGCTCATCTACATTTTACATGAGTTCCAGTAAATAGGAGACAAGGATGCTCCTCCCTGAAGATGGAACCAGTAGCCTTGTTAAACAAAACCCAGGAGAATTTCTCCCTTAGAGCAGAATCTAGGAATGTCTTTTGCTGCCAGAATAGGGCTTTTATGCTGCCCAGGGGGACCATAGAAGAGCTGTGTGCCTCCCATCCACCCCCATTCCTACTTTCCCGGAATTTTGTGATGGTCATCCTGTTTCCACTCCGTCACTGCAAGTGTGATGTGTGCAGCAGAGAGGGGATTGAAGTACGTGGGTACCGACAACTTGATTTATTTTTGTCCAGAGGTTGCCAGATAAAGGAAGGACTATCTATCACACACAGATCTTTGTGGCGGAGCTGGTTGCATCGAAGGGATGGTTATCCTCCTTGGGGAAGAGGTTGGTCGATTTCAAGAAAGGAAGCGAAAGGGAAGTGGATATTTGGTGACCAGCTGGTTAAAATGATAGTCTGTGGAGGAGATACCTAGATGCTTACCAATTATTTTCCTCTTCCTGAGAGAAGAAAGCTTATGAGTTTCATCTATTTACATTTATGGGAAAATGTACACATAAAACCTTTTTATTTTGAAATCGTTTTAGATTCATTTTCAATTTAAGAGATAATATAGAAAGACCCGACTTCCCCTTTACCTCATTTGCTCCATTGATACTATCTTATAAAACCGTAGTACAATAACACAGCTGCAATACTGAAATTGATACAGTCAAGATGGACCATTTACACACCCCTCATGTGAGATTCCCTCATGCGACCCTGGGATATCCCTAGTCACTTTCCTCTCTATTTCACTTCCTTCTCAAACCCTGGCAACCACTCACCTGGTCTCCATTTCTACAATTTTGTCATTTCAAGAATGTTATATACATATGAGTTTATAACCTTTTGGGATTGGATTTTTTTTTTTTTCAGTGAGGATGATTCTCTGAGGATTCATCCAAATTGTTGTGTGTTTGAATAGTTCATTCCTTTTATGGCTGAGTAGTTTCCCATGATATGGACATACCGCAGTTTGTGGACCTGTTGAAGGACGTCTGGGTTGTTTCCCGTTTGGGGCCATTACAAACAACGCTGCTATAAACATTCGTGTACAGGATATTGTTCACACAAGACTTGTGTGAACTGAAGTCTTCATTTCTCTAGGATTAAGTGGTCAGAAATGTAGTTGCTGAATTGGATAATAAACATGTTTGGGTTTTAAGAAAGTGTCAATGTGTTGCTTAAATAATGCAATAACTCCAAATTCTCAAAATCTGAGTTTCCCAGTCGTTTCTTATGGTTCTCATTGCTCTGCTCAACATGCCAATCCAAACAGCAGATTGTATTATATTTAGATCACCAATAGACATCTTAGGAAGATTTGAATGGTGGTTCCCTGGTCCTTGCGTGTTACTCATTGTCATTGTTTATTTAGAGCTAATACATTCTTCTGTTTTAGGGAAGATACGTTCATCTTATGTGATTTCACATTAGAATAGTGAATGAGTATTTGCAAATAGTCTCATCAGTAATCACTGAGACTTTGTTTAAACTTTTCTTTTTCTATATATTTCATTAAAAATGCTTCACAGGAAACAACACTAAGAACAGCAAAACATTGAACCCATTAGAGGTAATGTGTTTCTGTCACAAGCTGGGGAGAGTTAAAGTCACCATGGTTAGTGCTTACATTTTAGATGTTTCTGTGAACATCCAACATTCCCAAGAAATAACATTAACTCTGTCAGCAAAGTGCATTTCCAATCACTCCCTTGTTCCAGGCAGAAATCTTAACTACTATAATAATCCTCTCACGGGTCATTCTGGGTCCACCACCCATTGTCTACACTGCTATATGAGTAGTGTTTTAAAATCTCAAACCTGATCATATGCCCCTTCAAAACCCATTAATAGCTTAGGAAAGAGTTGAAAATCTGAAGTATGGCCTCACATCTCCAAAGATAAGGGCCTCCATAGACCATCTCCCAGACTTCTGTGCACTCACTCTTCTTGAGCCAGACTCATTCCATGATGGAGAGCCCAATTTCCCCTTTTTTCCTGTATAGTTCTGGGTCTTAAGCCCCTAGTACACAGAGAGGCATAGAGATTCCACTCAATAACTATTTGCTGAATAACTAAGATTATGAACAAATGGAAGAATTAATAATAATTGGCTGCTGATTTGTGTGGCCAATCCATCAAATTAGACCAAAATTCTAAAAAAAGCAACGGATGCCAAATGATTCTCATTCCTTAGTCCCTGTCTTGCTGTTCCGCCTTTGGAATCCATCGCTTAAGGGGTGCCTGGGTGGCTCAGTCAGTTGATCTCGGGTCATGATCTCGCGGTTTGTGAGTTCAAGCCCCGTGTCAGGCTCTGTGCTGACAGCCCAGATTCTGCGTCTCTGGCTTTCTCTGCCCCTCCCCTTCTTACACTCCATCTCTGGCTCACTCTCTCTCTCAAAAATAAATAAACATTAAAAAAAATTGAAGAAAAAAAAAAAAGAGAAATCCATCGCTTAAGAACCGGGGTCCTAAATTACACTTTTAAGCGTTTCATAGAAATTAGAGACATTTACTCTGCTTTTACTTTAATTCACATCCAGTGCTTATCACTTAGGAACACAGTAGGTAACAATCTACTAAAAATAGATACTTGGAAGAAAGTTTAACAAAGGTTCTACGTACAAAGGTGGGGGTGGTGTTTAGGAAATCCAACATAGCATAGTGCAAGACCTTGGGTCTTATAGTAGTATGGAGTAACGGTGAAGCATCCATACTACCCCAAAACTAGAACACCAGGGATGGGGGGTGGGTGAGGTGCTGAACCCAAAGAGGCCATCCATTTGATCCCTTACAGAGGGACATAGCCAAGTAATGGTGTATCCCATGGAAGGGAGCTCAGGGGAAGGCATATTACAATCTCGTTCTCCCCTTGTCCTCTGACAGCTTGCAAGGTCCCCTGGAAACCTCCGACTCGAAATGAGAAGGGAGAGGAACGTGCTAATTCGATGCATACAGGTCGGCTTCTCAGAAGCCACAGAGCAGAATGGAGAAGGTCGTGGGTCGGGAGGGGCTCCAGAAAAATATCTGGTGGGCCTGTTCCATGTTGTCAGGGTCCAGATGTCAGGATTCTGCCTAATGACCGGTGATAAAGGCTCCTTATTGTGCTTCCGGCACCAGGCCGACCTCTTACCTGAGAGAAATTTACATCTACTGCTCTCTTCAACCGTCTGCTCTGGCTCCACGACAGTCACTCACAGGATCTCCCTGGACAGTTCGTTAGCTCCAGCCGTCGGCTCTGAGCTCTCTCTTCAACCTGGAGGCTTTTGCTTGCAGGTCCCACTTTACTTGGAATTGAAAACTCGTGGCTGCCTCTTAAGGTAGTTAGTGTAACAACTATGATTAGAACTCTCGGGGCACCTGGGTGGCTGAATCCGTGAAGCAACCAACTTCGGCTTCGGTCATGATCTCAAGGCTCGTGGGTTCGAGCCCCACGTGAGGCTCTGTGCTGACAGCTCAGAGCCTGAAGCCTGCTTCAGATTCTGTGTCTCCCTCTCTCTCGGCCCCTCCCCTGCTCGCACTCTGTTTCTCTCAAAAATAAACGAAAATTAAAATTAGACCTCTTGAAAGTGAATAAAGGAGATAGAAAATTAAAGTCTCGGCTGTCATATTCAATGATTTAACTTGAAAACCTCAAGCAGCTTCTCAAAATTTATCCTAGAATATCTCTAAAGATGACTATGATTTTTTTCACCATGCCACACCAAAAAAAGGAAAGATTTTCATTTTAGCAAAGTTGGGTCCTAGTTAGGAAAATACCTAACAGATCTTAATGATACTTGAACTATTTTAAAAAGCAAATATAGTACTCCCTCGAATGGGTACGCTCTTTTGAAATAAGTTAAAATTTTAAACCGATGGAACCTATAGCTGGCCCCTCCCGGCACCATTTGGGGACAACAGAGCCCAGTGGACTGCACTGACATGATGTCAGGTTGCTTGCCTTGTGACAATACCCTGAAATTCTTGACCCGTCCCCGGGAGCAGTCCCTAAAAGACTTTCCTTACAAATTCCAACTCATTAAGGAAGGAAAGTACAATATCTTCTCCCTTAAGCGCGTACGAAATCCCTCGTCTGCTAGTTTTCTACTGCCTGAGTGTGCTCTTTAAATGGGAAAGAGCAACGTATTTCCTTATTTGCAGGCAATCAGACTGGTGTAGGCCAAATCATTTAACCTCATGACCCACATATTCTTTATCTGGGAAAGGGGATGACAGTGACCCCTTCCAGGAGGAGGTATAAGGATTGGCTTGGTAAAATGCATGAAGTCCCCTGAAAAAATCAGTAGGCATTTTATGAAGGGACATTTTGTTCCACTAATGATGCTTCCACTGTTTTGTTTGAGGTGAGCAGGGACCGTTTTGTTTGAAGACTAATGCCAGAGTACCTGACAATCTTTTTAAAATTATTTTTTAGTGTTTATTTAGTTTTGAGAGACAGATAGTGCACAAGCAGGGGAGGGGCAGGGAGAGAGGGAGACGCAGAACCTGAAACAGGCTCCAGGCTCCAAGCTGTCAGCACAGGGCCCGATACAGGGCTTGAACCCACAAACCGGGAGATCATGACCTGAGCTGAAGTGGGACGCTTAACCGACTGAGCCACCCAGGTGCCCCAGAGTATCTAGGAATTGTAATAAAAATTCCCCAAATTTCAGTAACTGTAAGATACATGGGAGGGTTTAAGGGGGAAAAAGGAAAAAAAAAAACCTGTTCAGCCTTATCAAAACCTTCAGACTCCTAAGAGCATCACTGTGGAACACAATATTGGTGGGGTGTCAATACAGGAATATATAAGTATATATTATATGTATTTATATTTATTATATGTTATGTATTATTTACTTTCCTGGAAGGGAACTATATATATATTATATATATTTATTATATATTATTATATATTATATATTATTATATGTATAATAATATATATAGTTTGTGTGTGTGTGTATATATATATTATAGTGTTGTTTTTGGCTTAAGTGCATTTTATTGGTTTTCTTTCAGAATCCTTCTACAAAAGAGTAAAGTTAAAAACCAGGGCCCTGGCAAGAAGGTACCTCTTTCTTTCCCGAGAGCCCTCCACCTGTCCCCATGTTCCCCAGCTGTGTCACTGCTGCAGTCCCTGGGGAGTGGAGGGCTCGCTATTTTCATCCCCCAGCAAGCCCAAAAAGGGAAGAGACCCATGACCCAGCTCCTGCCCCTCAGCCCCATCCCGCACATGTTGGTCCTGATGGGATCCAGTAAACATTCCCATTTATATGATTATTATATATAAGAATAACTATATATATTTTTCTCTTTTTCTTTCCTGTATGATTTATCTATATTTCTGATGTTTAGTACTGACATACAAAGTTCCTGAAAGCAGATATATAAAGCTTATCTCACCTCTCATAGCTAGGTATAACCAAGAGGGTGAAATTAAGCCTTGGTGGAAATAGCAGATGGTGCATCGCCCTGCTTTTCCTTGCTTCTAGTGCAAACTGAGTTTACCTTTCATTTCTCATCCTCTTCTGTTTGTGTACTTGAGATACTCATACTTCTTTAGATATTATTTAGATGTGGCCTCTATCATACTTTTAGGCAGAAAAGAGATGAATGAATTTGCTCTAGGAACCATTCCACTTAACTGTCTCAACGTATCTTCCAACTTACTACATGAATTAAAGATTCTCCACAGCATCAATTCTCAGAAAGGCTCACCTCGTGGTGTGTCCACTCTAAACGCAGATACACACAGATCAATCTCAAATCCTCAGATCAGATGAGTTCCAGGCAGCTGCCTAAAGCATCTACAGACTACGGATATCAACCTTTAAGCATCAATTCTAATCTGTAAAATATTTCTGACAGTAATTTGTTTAATCTGGAAAGTGCTTAGGGTAACACTATATTCTGGCTAAAGCAAACAAATGAGACTTCCTGAGATTTTACAGCTAAGAAATGACAGAATGGGGACCAGAAAACCATTCTTCAACTGCTAGCTGGCCTGGTTCCCCCTCCAGTCCCCAAAATAAAGGGTTAACCATATACCATATTATCCAAGCTAACATTCTTGCAGGAAGGGGGGGAAGAATGCATAATGAATGAATCAGGCAGCCAGTGTAAACCAGGCCTGGACCCAGGAAACCAGGTCAGGCTGCTTCTATAGGCTTCCTGCTTTCGATAAACCACTTTTGAGATTTGAGCCTGGTTGTACCAATACCAGCTATGGCCTTGGGTAATTACTTGGTTTCATGGAGCCTCTCTGGTTCCTTATTTAAAATATGAATATAATAATAACTCCTCCTATGATTCTAGCCACATCTAAGTAATAAAATGCCTGGCATGTAAAATGAACCAGATCCATGTAAGATACCAATAATCTTATTACTGCAATATGTAGCAAAAAGAAACTAAAGAATTTGAGCCATGTCTCAGAAGGACAGAATAATTGCACTTCGGGTGTTTCAGTCATTCTCTATTTGGGAGATGAGAGCCCGAGGGTCCAAAGGTCCCGTTTGTCCTAGTAAAGCACCGACTGGCTTGATGGGACACTCAGGGCTCATCAAAGTGCAGTCTGAGAGGCTATGGCATCTTTTGTCTGTACCACAGACTTCCACTATAAGAAGTGTTATAAACACATCTTTTATTGAGTACCCTTCTTTGTTGAGCATGCTGCTAGGAACTACGTGGTTATTTCCAATCTTCTAAATATTCCTTATATAAATATATGTAATTTATCACGATATTGTATACATGTAAATATAGGTGACCTATATCTGAAACAACTACATGATTTTCGCAAGGTCGTATGACTAGTGAGTGGAGAAAAAAAATGTTGCAGAGAGGGAACAGTGACTATGTATCAGGCACTGCCTCAGATAGACAAATCCAAATGTGGTCTTTGTACTTGCAAAGTTTACAGTCTACAAACAGAGACCAGAATTTATTCAAATAATCCTACAACCCCAAGTAAGGTTGCGATCGTGAAAAACCTTATGGGAGTTACACTGGAGGAATTGATGTCGTCTGACAAGTCAGGGGAGACATTTCTGCAAGCGTCATATTTGACTTGAGATTTAAAGGATTATTAGGAGCTAACCAGGTAGCAAAGGGTCAGGGGGGCTTTCCAGGCAAAGTTGTGTGAAGCTCATGTGCTAAAATCTTTTGGCAGGAGAGGACATGATGGGGGGGGGGGGGGGGGGGGGGTGGCTTTTGGCAGTGATGCAAGAGCAATGAAATCACCGGGGAGTGTGCTGGAAGGCGAGGTTGGAGAGGGGGGAGGGGCTTAGTCCATTAAGGGCCTGTGGGTCAGATAAAGACATGTGGACGCGGTCAGAAGAACTCACTAACAAGTTTTAAGTAGAGGAGTGATATGATATGATTTGTCTTCTGAAAGGCTGGCTCTGCCCGCAGGTACCAGCCAGATGGGACGGGATCAGACTGGATGTGGCAAAATCAGTGAGATCGTGGTGGCACCAGTGACAATGGGAGAAGTTGACGGGCAGATCTGACACATTTGATACTTAGGAGGTAAAACTGGGAGGACTTGAAGGGCGATTGGGGTGAAAGTCAAGGATGACAGAGCGTGGTGTCCGTTTTGTCTGTGCAGTAGAGGATGGGCTAAGAGACAGCAGAATGGGGCCAGAGTCGGTGAAATCATGAATGTGAGCTTGGACGTGGTGAGTTTGAGGTACGTTTGTGGTATCCAAGATGGGTTCTGACGTAGATGGTGGAGAAGAGTGGGATGGAGATGATATATCTCATCAGATATAAGATGATAACCAAAGCTGAAGCTGTGGATGGGCTGGTGTCAGGAAAGAATAATGAGATGAGAGAGAGCGGAGTATGGAGCCTTAAGGAACTGTCCATTGCATAACGTGAAGTGTCTATGACCATGGTGGAGGCCACAAGAATTCCTGCTTTTAGATGGAGGTGAGAATAGGCAGCAAATGACATTCGATCAACCCTGAGAACCAAATAATCTAAGTTTCCTATAAGCTTGAGTGTGAAAATATCTGAAGGAAATGTTTTCCTCCGGCTGGAGTTGGCCCTACCTCACTGGCGAGGACAGTAATTTCTCACAATCCATTTACCATGGTACCTCCTGGCCTATGTAGTTTGAGGACATCATTTGGCATTAATTAGTTTGTATGAGTTTTGACCTGCTTCCCCTCATTTGGAAGGAGGAAAGGAATTCCAGATCAATGTCTCCAAGTCAGTTATTTGGGGAAATCACACACAAAAAAGGAAAGCTTCCCTACACACCTAGCCCACCGAGTATTTCTAGAATCCGGAACGACTCTGGAATCTCTTTCCAATACGTTCGCTATTTAAGAGATGGAAAGCAGAGGACAGAAGGAATGCTCTGGAGCACTTTTCATCTGGTAGATGGAGAAAGTGAAGTGAAAGTTTTCAAGGGGAGAGCCAGAGCTCACACTAACTCGTGTTACAATTAGTACTTTTTCAAGGGAGGGCTTTGTACCAGTTGGTATTCTTTCTTAAAGAGTGCCCAGGAGTACGGTAGTGTCTGGCTTCCAAAATGTTCACAAATGTGTTCTAAATGTGGTGAATTATAATGAAAAAAAAATTATTGTTGAATTCTCCAACTGCTACAATGCTTTATTTAGGAATACAGCTTGGCAAAAACACATCCAAGGACACCACGTGTGATTTCCTCCGTGCTGATTTTGGAAGCTGGAATGTTTCTGCATACGCGCATCAGCAACATCTAAGCCAACACTCCTCTGGTATGTTGAGTATTTTCCACTGGTATTCCTTGCATTCTTGTGCATCACTTTCCATTAAATTCCTACAACCATGTCTTTAAACACGTTTTCTTTTATAAATAAAATGTATAATATAATTATGCAGGCTTGTTTAAATATGTATAATTTATAGCAACACTATAGATATCTTTCATCCAATATGTATATAAAGGAGATTATCGTTAAAGAGGCTCTCAATTTCACATACACTTAAATAACTGTCTTTTAATGTAAGATTTTCAAAAACACTGGGACTCTACACTCTTGTGTGTTTCTAACGAACGTTGTATTCCTTACTCTTCAATAAAAAGCAAAGGGGAAACAAGGATACCAGGTTCCTTGACCATAATGGAATTTTTAGCAATTGTTATAGGTAACATAAGCTATCATCCTAATTTTTCAGTTACGTGAACTATCTCACCTGTACATGGCCAAGGAATCGTGTTTGTCTGTTCAAATGTGCTTCCTAACAGATGTGTGTATACTGAGTATTGGTTTAACTCCCTTTTCCATCATATGGAACGGCTTTTCTAACAACGGCTTAACAGCCTTTCACTTCTTGGTTTACGTCCCATACTTAATCGTGACAAGGGCCTGCTCGTGTCCCCACAGGGCCTGTTTCAAACAGCACATTGATATGCCCTGAGCTCTTCTCCAAGTGACCAAGGGCCCGCGTCTGTCCACCGCACTGTGAACAGCAGCGGGAAAGCCCTCGAGAACACAGAGGAAATAGATGCCATGTTGTTTGGAAATATTTACATTGGGAAGCCATCATGTACGCAGATTTTTTTTTTTTCATTTAAAGCCGTGTTTTTGCCCTTTATCCATATTTTGGCTACGTTTGTTTTGTTTGGATAGTGAAAGCATGTGTCATTGTCAGCTGTTGTTGTTGTTTTAAATGTCTTTTGGCTTTCTGCAACAGCAATGTCAATTACAACAAAATTAAAGATGAGGTCTAAGGAAACAGTAATTTTTGTGTTTGCCGCGCAGAACATTTATAAAATTTACTTTTACAGCAGCATTAGTAAAAACTAGAGCAAAAATACTAAAAATAGATGAAGAAAAAAAATACAAAGAACCTGGAAAAAAGAAAAGCATTTCTGTTAAATATTTATTGTTATTTCGAGAGAGCTTAGGCATACGTGTTTTTTTTTTCTCACATGGATGTCATATTCATATTGCTCCTGTTTTAGTCTTAACTGTATTCTTTATGGTTGTCTTTTCTGCTTGAATGCAGAGTTGTTCAGATTGTTATTTCTGTGTAAGATATGTTACCCAATGGGGAGGGTTGAGAAAAAATAAAATGGTTTTCTTCAGCCATTTAATATCGGGACTATAAATGACCTCTTCTACTTGTTCACTAATAAACAGAATGGTGAGGATCCCAAGAAAAACAAAATAATCTGCTTGGTGATCTTGGGGTACCCATCATGAAGGTTGATATTTGTAGACGTGTCCTCCAGGCATCATCATGATCATGTATTTCAGGCATGTTTCCTCACCACGACTCAATGTAATTGTTGACTTTCAGAGAGATTTTCTTCAGACAACGGGGGTATGTTGGTGGCAGACACAAAGCTGGAACTTACTGACCCTAGGAGCTTTGAGAACATTCTGCAATTTACTGGCCACAGCACAGAATTTTTTCTTCAGTACTACTTGGCTGACCGGAGTTCAATGTCTCCTCTAGGTGAGTTCCAAATGCTTTTGAAAGTAGTGGGAAGGTTATACCTCTGAGCACAGTCAAGATATTTAAGGTGAAACTTGTGTTTATGTGTTGTTCGTATTTGTACATGTGTGTATATGAGCGTGCATATGTGTTTATGTACATGAGTGTGTGTGTTAAGAAGAGGTTGAAGAATTCCTTCTAGAATGCAAATATTTTTTATTTACCATTACTTCTCAACAGAATAATGGAATGATTCATTTTAAGTACTCATAAGAGGAGAATGTGTTTGCATATATAGACTATGCAAAAATATATGTAGGAGACTATAATAAAATGCATTTAAAGAAATTTTTTAATGCTTTATTTTTGAGACAGAGAGGGATAGAGCATGAACAGGGAAGGGGCAGAGAGAGAGGGAGACACAAACTCCAATGCAGACTCCAGGCTCTGAGCTGTCTGCACAGAGCCTGACGCAGGGGCTCGACACAGGGCTCGAACTCAGGAACCGCGAGATCGTGACCTGAGCCAAAGTCAGACGCTTAACTGACGGAGCCACCTAGACGCCCCATGAAATGCATTTTTAAAGTGGGGCACCTAGGTGACTCAGTCGGTTAAGTGTCCGACCTCAGCTCAGGTCACGATCTCGCGGTTTGAGAGTTCGAGCCCCGCATTGGGTTGTGTGTTAACAGCTGGGAGCCTGGAGCCTGTTTCAGATTCTGTGTCTCCCTCTCTCTCTCTCTGCCCCTCCCCCACCACACAGTCTCAAAAATAAACATTCAAGGGGCACCTGGGTTGCTCAGTCAGTTAAGCCTCCAACTTCCGTTCAGGTCATGATCTCACAGTTCATGGGTTCGAGCCCCATGTCGAGCTCTGTGCTGACAGCTTAGAGCCTGGACTGCTTCAGATTCTGTGTCTCCCTCTCTCTCTCTGCCCCTCCCCCCACTCGTGCTCTCTCTCTCTCTCTCTCACTCTCTATCTCAAAAATAAATGAACATTGAAAAAAAATTTAAACATTAAAGATGCATTTGGAGATATCACAGAATTCAAGATTCTGCTATATTTATCTTTTTTTTTTTTTAATTTTTTTTCAACGTTTTTTATTTATTTTTGGGACAGAGAGAGACAGAGCATGAACGGGGGAGGGGCAGAGAGAGAGGGTGACACAGAATCGGAAACAGGCTCCAGGCTCCGAGCCATCAGCCCAGAGCCTGACGCGGGGCTCGAACTCACGGACCGCGAGATCGTGACCTGGCTGAAGTCGGACGCTTAACCGACTGCGCCACCCAGGCGCCCCTCTGCTATATTTATCTTTAAACTTTGATATGTTAATGGTTCCTCAAGTAAATTTATCAGTATGGTTATTTTTAATCACTGGTGTTAAGGTCATCGCACTAAAAGTTTCAGAAGAGACAGAAAATACGAACAGCCTATTTGTAAGTAAGCAAACAAACTTTACGTCCAAGAAAAGGTATCCTCTCCTGTGGCTAGTTCGTTAAATGTAATGTTTTCGCCATTAGTAACAGACATCTTGCGAAGGCATCATAATACTTTGGTAAAAATTTTCATTAGACCAGAGAAGGTAATTGTTCTCAAAGTGTGGTTCCCATCAGGATCACTTGGGAACTTGTTAGAAACACAAATTCTCAGACGCCACTTCAGACCTACTGGTGAGGCCCAACAATCTGCAGGTGATTCTGTATCAGGCTGAAGTTTGACATGTGGCAAAATATAATATGGCCCTGGCAAAGATACCCACGCCCTCACACATGTAAGCACCTGCTCTCTATACAAAAGCAGTAGGAAGAGGAAGATTCCTGCGTGAAGAAAATTGCTTTAAGCATCCAGTTGAATCATAATGTTTGTCTTTTCGTACAAATAGCTCAACTCTTATCCAGATTTGAACCGGCTCTGCAATCTATTTTAATTCTTCCTGGATGCATACACACAATTTATCCCTTAACACTATCCCTTATCTTCCAATAATAATGACTCCAAAAAAGATACTCATTTTAAAAAATCCTTCAACAAGCTCTCCGAGGACATGCATGTTTCCAGCAAAGGTCCAGTGTAAGGATTCAGATGAGCTGCACGGTAAATGGTACAAATAAAGAAAATGGATGACTTATTTTCTCTGTCATTTTCCATGACGTGTGTGTGTGTTTAGGAAGCCAAAGAACAGAATTTATAGAATGTCACTTAATAAGTATGTACATTCCACAACTTACCACGCTGTTGCTTCAATTTTTAATCAAAAAAGACTGACATGTGGAAAATTCTTCCTTTGTGATGGTAAGATATTTTTCCTGCCTCAGCATTTGCAACTACTTCGTAAGGAATAACATTTGACAATTCATCGATACAGTATGCAATCACATTCTAAAAAATGTAATGAGAACATTTCACTGGAACAATAAGACACTAATGAGAATTGACAGAAAACTCAATTTTTTTTCTAGAGATGATTTTGGTTCAGATAAGCAACAATGCACCCGGGTGGATTATGGAATAACAGGTAAAATTTAGGAAGTGTATAGATGGTGAAGCAGGTCATAAAATTTGCACAGAAAACTAGAATTCACTGAACACCTTGCATACCTTGGCAACTAAAGACGATAAATAGGACTCTTTGAGATGTTCGGTGCTTATGCTCTTCTATTAAAATGCAAGTGTCTCTTGGGATGGCGTGCCCAGGATCAATTAAAATCATAGCAGTAATTGCTAACTAGGAACTCATGCTAATGAACCAAAGAAAATGTTCTGGGGAACGTGGGTAGTTGAGTCGGTAACAAGGGAAGGAAAAGAAGTGCTATAAAGAAAATGTAGGGCATTCAGAAACAAACCACCTATGGGGCATCTGGGTGACTCGGTTAAGCCTCCGACTTCAGCTCAGGTCACGATCTTGTGGTTCGTGAGTTCGAGCCCCACGTCGGGCTCTGTGCTGACAGCTCAGAGCCTGGAGTCTGCTTTGGATTCTGTGTGTCCCTCTCTCTCTCTGCCCCTCCCCCACTCTCAGTCTCTCTCTGTCTCTCAAAAAGGAATAAACGTTAAAAAAAAGTTGAAATTAAAAATAAAAAAGAAGGCACCTATTTCGTAATTTCTTGGAGAAAACTTGGAGTATCATACTACACTAGAAATTTCTGGCATTTAATGTATGGGATGCTGTATTGGGCTCAAACTGAAAAGAGTGGCTCATAAAATACAGTGCTTGTACAACTTTTTACCTGTTTTCCAGAATGGAAAACATTCTGAAGGTCATCCTTTCCTCCTTGCATGATTATTTTTTATTTGACTAAAATCAGTTAACTTGGAGGAGAGCAAAGCTGTATGTCAATGAATTGGTTGCAATCTCATCAGGCAATCAGACGTGAGATCAACACAGCTGTTGGAACAGTAACAGCCAGAAAGATTCTAGTCACAGGCCAGTCGGGAAGCACAGGAGCAAAGAGCATTCTGGTCATGTGGGGTGACACCAGCCAAGATTTATGAATATATTCCTCCAAGAGATATTTAAAATCAGTGCCATGCTTTCAAAGATTATAAAACAGCTTAACAGTAATACGGGTAGGATTTTGGCTGTTCTCAAACCCTCTCCTTCAAAAACCAAAACTGCTTTAAAAAACTGGGCCTACAAAATCTAGTCTTGTTACTCTGAAGCAACATACACCATATTGCGTATTAAGATTTTGTGTATAATATATTTATTTGCATACAGAAATATGTATTTCTATTATACATTTCATTACTTTATTTATAGAATATGTATATTAAGCACACAGCATATTCCAGAAAGATACATTAAATACGCACACAGTTCATGCTGCAGCGTGCACCCTTTTAAAAGAAGCATATTTAGAGGCGTGGTATTGTATGTACATGCTGAAAATACACTTTGCACAATTCATCCAGCTTTGGGTGCTTCCCTAATCTATTTGCAACATCAGTGCTGTGGTTGTTGAAAGGGAGATTATCAAACTGGGAGAAGGCAACTACCAGTGAACTAAGAGAAAATAAAAGTAGATCGCATTTCTAAGTATATGTTGCCATCATTTTGAACTCCCATGTTCCCCAATGTCAGATCTCCAGGGTCAAAAAAGCAGTGAATGGACAAAGAGAAGAAGTATGTGGGTCCTCCAGCCTCCACACTCAAATGGGAAAGCTTATCCCATGTGACTCATTATATTGGTGACTTTGTCCTAACCCTTGGGAGCTGGTATTAAATTAATGTGATCTGGTAAAGGGGTGATCATTTCTCTTTTTTTAAAGAAATGAACTGGCTTTTTGACATTCTTAATCTCCTCTTCTTATAAGACCACTCTGGAATATTTACATTATTGCTTTGAGGAGAGAAGAAATTCTTGACAGCTATCTACCTTTCCAGTGAAAATAACAGAGATGAATCATATTGTTTCTGAAAGAGACTCCTGATGTTTCTGAAAGAAAAAATGGCAGCTCCAATAGAAACTGACCACATCAACTCCACAATCATTTAATGGTCAATTACCGGCAACCTCAACTGACTGGACTCTATGGCAATCGTGTTGGGACATTAAGATGTTGGAAACAATGTGCTACGTGCATGGTCTGGTGACTTTGGATGTGCAGATGTCTCCTGTGTTCCCAATCTGTGAATTACACATACACCAGACTCATGGGTGACAATGTCTGATACACAATTGGTGAACATTACCTTTTACAAACAGGTGAGCAATTTGCATTGATATTCTAATAGTGATACAGGATTATTTCCCCATTTTTACAAAGCAAGCGCTGGAATTCCTTAAAACAGATGAGAGTTTCTCAGCTTTGGCACTATTGACACTCTGAACCAAATAATTCCTAGTTGTGTATGTGAGGGAAAGTCGGCCTGTGCACTGAAAGCTGTTAGCAGCATCCCTGGCCTCTATCTGCCAGATGCCAGTAGCTCTCCCCCAAGTTGTGACCACCCAAAATGTCTCCACACAATGTGAAATGTCCCCCGGGGAGCAAAACTGTTCCTGTGTGAGACCCACTGAAATAGACCTTTGAATACAATCTCCATATCTTTCTGATCATCTACCATTTTCAGTATTCTTCCCGTGTCTCTGATTCCAGCTGACAAAGCTTTCACGATGTGTCGGTCTATAGTCACTTCCTTTCTGTAATGCGCGATGGTTTCTCTTTCAACAAGGTTGTGGTGGCTATGGCGAAGATCAAGAATAGAAGGAAGAAAAGGAGGGTGTGATGGCAATGAAGAGTAAGAGGCAGTTTGATTCATGGTGAGTTGAATTGTTAGAGCAGACCAAAAAGACCCAAATCCAGAATCATGAATCCTTGAATCCAAAGAGTTCATCCCAACTAAAGCTGAATCTACATCATAATAGTACAAGTTAATAGGTATTCAGCCAGCCATGGTTTTGTTTACAGCCAACCAAACAGCCCATTGGCTTGATGTCCCTTCCATTCAATTGATTCACTAATTTGAAGAAATAAAATAAAAATACATACGGATTTAACACTTACATTGAAGTAACTGTGGAGTAAAGGAATCTGCATGAACTGATGCCATAGGTTTACACGCAGAAGGTTTATGGGCGGGAGTGACTGAAGTTATTCAAACAAGAAGTTATTTTTATAAAGGGTAAGTTACATCCAACTACTGTGGGCAGTTTGCCTCTTACTGACTGTCCTTTCTTTATTGTTTACCTTGTGCTTTTTTTTAATTCACAAAGTTGTTGAGATGCCATCAGTGAGGCAAGTCACACGCGCACACGCGCACACACACACACACACACACCAACTCTAAAGTGCTAAGGTTTAATACTGACAAATTAAACATGCTACTCACATTGATGTTACTGGTCAAGACAGCATAAGGCCCATACATTTGAAATGCAAAATATGAAATCTGAAGTGGGTTTTATAAATTTGATTTCTATTGATTGGGCCATCTTCAGAAAATCTGATTTTAAGACTATAGCAAATACAGTAAGAAACAAAGTTGAGGGATAAAAACAGCTAAATGTGGATCAATACGATATGTTTATGAGGGGTACGAAATGAAAAGTCTCTACATGGACAAGATTCTACAACAAGCTACCGTTTGGCTAATAATAGTTCCTGATAGGACTTTTTATGGTCTAGAATTAAAGAAACAATGAGAAAGGACACAGGCACAGCTACCTGCATTCTTCCTCACAGTTTGCTGATCTCACTTGGCCTCTGTTAGTTATCCACTACGTTCTTGCCACAAAGATTACCTCTATAGACAGACTTTTGAAGTTAAAAAATTTTAGAGAGAATTGACAATTTGAGGAACATGGAACATGTGGTTCCAGGAAATGTTTTTTAACTATTTTTTTCCTCCTCCAGTGGGATATAGGATGGTTATAAAAAACCTCACTGGACTGTAAATTGAATATAATTTGTTAGCAGGCATTGAAGAGAACGTCTTATTCTCCTGGGAGTGACCCAGAAGTCATTGGTGCCACCAGAGTATGCTAATCCTACTTACGATTCCAAATGAATAAAGCAGCTTCTTCCAGCTGACAAAGGCCAGAAGTTCATGGTTTACAAGTTAGCATCTCATAGATGGGTCAGGCAGATTCAGGTTGGAAACAGAATGCCCTCTCAGTCTTCTATTTTCTTATTTCAAAATTCATCTGGCCTCAGTAAACTCTCTCCAACTAAAGACGACCATTATTTAATTTGACAAAACCTCACTTTAAAAAATGACTTTGGTTCTCAAGCGTGTTTATGTATTAGGTAGGCTAGCCCAATAACTTAAGACACTAGTTTAGGAGAAAACCAGATTGGTGAAAACATTTCACCTACAGGATCATAAGCAAACTAACACTTTATAGGCTTTTATATCCCCACAGAATGCAAAGGACACAGTGGGCAGGGGTGAAATGCCCATGTTCATGGCTGTTTCTGGTTGTATTTAGCAAAAGTCTTGCAGATTTTGTCCTTACACAATGTAGAATGGGGATGTACAAAAACCAGTGCCATAATAAGAAAAATAATGTTATGGTCTAGTTGGGGTTTTTGTGTGTTTGCTTTCCTTTGATGGTGGGAAGAGGGAAAGGTAAAAAAAAAAAAAATCCAAAGCATTGATTACATCGCAATTCTCCAAATAAAACTGTAACAAAAGAATAATATATGCTTAGCACTTAACACTATGGAGACCATTTCTATATATATATTTTTTGATCCTCTTCCTTCACTTGTCCATTGTGTGACGTCTATTTCTTTATGTTTAAGTCTCCATGTTAGCTGTGGCATTTCATCCTCATATGGACACACGGGAACAAAAAAAAAATGGGAATAAAAAGGAGCGAGGTTATTATTCTTCTTGTGCAGAGATAAAACCGTAGATTCAGAAGCCCTTCTTCAAGAGAGTATGAGAACATGTGGATTGTTCCTTAAATCCATTAATTCCAAAATGTCTCTTTCATGGTCTCATCGCTCTGAAACTGACAGGGCTGATAAGGTGTGGGTTTCTCAAACTGGAGCATAGGCACGATAAAAGTGTCACTGTCGGGCTCCTTAATTGCACATTCCATAATAAGACTATAAAGTGCAATGGCAGAGATTTTTAAAACTGGGAGGTTTTTTTTTTTATCCCTTTTCTTTTTCCCAAGCTCCCCTGACCACCTTCCTTCTCTACAAAGGTGTTTTACCTCGTAGCGCCGATGTTCTTATAGTGACACATGAGAAGATGTTTAAAGGTCTTCTTGAAGGTGGCATTACAAAGTGCATAGCAGGCGGGGTTGATAGTGCTGTTGATGTAACAGAGCCAATAACCAATTGTCCACACTGTGTTGGGGATGCAGGGTGCACAGAAGGTGTTGATGAGCACCATGACATTGTATGGGGCCCAAGTGATGATGAAAGCCAACAGGATAGCCAAGATCGTCCTGGTCACTTTCTTTTCCCGAGAAGGAGGAGGCTTCTTTTTGGCAGGCTGCTTCGTCATCTTCACAATCTTACGAGCGACGATGTTCTGTTTTTCGTCTCCGTTCTGACCTGCAGAACCAACTAGCTCCACAGTGGTATTAGCTGGGGTACATGAGTCACCTTTTGGGGTCTTGGTGACAATTTTGATGCACGTCTGCTTTGAGTTCTCATCTTTGGAGTGGCCCAGGGAAGTGGAGACTGTGTTCTCATCCTGGGTTATTTCATCATCTCTCATATTAGAGGCTACCGCACTGACTGAGGTGGAATCATTGGAGCTCTCCTTCTCCTCTCCCTGGACACAGTTTTCAGTCACAGCATCTCTGGGGGCTTTGCCATTCTGGATTTTGTTGTGCTCCAGGCTACCGTCACTGCCAGGTGTGGTGTTGTTGTTTGGCCTCACTATCCTTCCTTGTACCAGACTTGGAGAAACTGGGTCTTGGTTGGCCACAGGCTCCTTCTTGTCCTTCTTTATCCTGCTCTTGCTGGCTCGGGATATGTGCCAGTATAGCACAGTCATGATGATCACAGGCAAATAGAAGGCTGCAATGGCGGTACCAAAGGTGACAGCGGCGTTGGAGAAAAACTGAATGTAGCATTCCCCATCCTCTACAGTCCTCACCCCTACGATGAACTGCCAGAAGAGAATGGCCGGGGCCCACAGGATAAAGGAGAGGACCCAGGCAGCTGCAATCATCATACCTGCCATTTTCGTGGTCCGCTTGACTGGGTAGGTGAGCGGTTTGGTGACACAGAAGTACCTGTCAAAGCTGATAATGAGCAGATTCATCACCGAGGCGTTGCTGACCACGTAGTCCAGGGCTAGCCAAAGGTCACATACCACAGGTCCCAAAGGCCAGTAGCCAATCACGGTGTAGAGGGTGTACAAGTTCATGGAGAAAACACCAATGATGAGGTCAGCACAGGCCAAGCTGAACAAAAAGTAATTGTTGACGGTCTGGAGGTGGCGGTTGACTTTAATGGAGACCATGACCAGAATATTCCCAATGATAGTCACCAAACTGAGGGATCCAGCCACAAGGACAATAAACACCACTTCAAATGTCTTATAAGGACTGGTCAGAGCCAGGCCATTGTTAGAGGAGTTTGTTGAGTTATTCATTTTGTGTTCTCTCAATCAGAAGCCAAGTAGCCAAACACGCACTGAAACCTACAGGGACATAGAAAAGAATGAACAGATATGACATAAACATTGCTTTAAAATATATCAGATTTCTTCCTTTTGAACCACGACTTTTTCTCCAAAATCCTCATTCTTCCCCTCCTTGTTTATTGTACCTATCTGCCCCGATTCCCCACATAAAAAGCAAAGACATTAAATGGAGGATGCGAAAGATCCTTTCAGACTGGCAATGTATTTGACGTCTGAAAACACTTTGAAAGCATCCATACCTAGATGTGTTATCTGTCTGTCCGTCTGTCATCAATCAATTTAGCTGAGTATACTACTGATGGATTAAACTAAATAAACTAGGATTATACATAAGACCTTCCAAAGCATCAAGAGGTTTCTGGTATAGACATAAAAATTAATAAACCAATGCGAGGAAGAAAGCATAAAACTTACAGTGTGGAGTGGGTGACTTTTATAGTCTATAGCATCTTTCCATCTCGTAGCTCTAAGTAAGCCTTTTTCATAGTAATACTGATACTGATTATAACCAAAATAAGGTAATAATAATAACTAATTAGCCAGTACACTTCCACTAATGAGAATTATTCTTCTCTGATCTCCATTTTGCCCTTGTAGTGAGTATCGCATAGCTAACATTTCCAATATTCTATATCCTGCAAAATAAGTCATTTATTAAATGTGTATTGATAACCACATGAATTTTCTGAATGTTTTATCTTTCAAGTCACCACCAAATTTATTGTTCCACTGTTCTTCCTGCCAAATATTTGGTACAGTCAGGCTAGGATTTATATTTGTTTGTCAGAAGAGGGAACTGCAGTCCAGAAAGAGTCAGTAATTTATATAAGGTCACATATCGAGTCAATCAGAAAAATGAGCCTAGGAACAAACCTGTTTAAGAATTTACTCATTCACTTTGTCCTCACATCCCTATCGAGCAACTTCTCTGGATTAGGCATTTGATGTATGCGGGATATTCGGTGACGATTAAGACAAGTTCCCTGCCTCTGAGAGGCGTATGCTCTGGGGGTAGGGATGGGCTGCTAAAGAAGCAATTATTAAAATTGAGTATACTTTCTGTTGCCAAACCCTTCAGTGTTTAGATAAACACATAATTATCATTTTTCAGATAATATCACCAAAGTCTGGTGCCAGCCTCACACATAGGAAGTTACATTTCAGCTATAGTTACAAAGATACGCAAAAAGGTCTACTCAAGGATGCTCATTCAGAAATGCTACAGTAGAAAAAACCCCTAGAAATATTAAAAACAACTCACTGACACAGGATTGGTTAAATATATGATGGAATACCCTTACAATGGAATAGTACACAGCTGTTAAAACAGAGGTAGATATGTGTTCTGGCCTTGTTGTGGGAAGTTATACGGTTAGAAGATGATATGATCAGAGCAAGACTCAGAATGTTATAGAATATAGTTATAATTAAGCAGAAAGGCGATTACATATATGAAATGAATTTGTAGGTCTTGAGGAAACATTGAAGAGTTTAATCAAGGTAATGATGTTAATGAAATGCCACTTACCATTTTGCCTTCCGAAATTATACATGAGGTGGCAGTTACTGCTCCAAGGAAAAGGCACTTACAAAGTATCATTTATTTTTGATATCATACGCTTCAGAATACCGTTCAATGCTTCCATTATGAATATATCTTGTTATAATTACACAAAATGCAGATTTTCAGGCTGACTCCAGACCTCCTGATTCAGAATTACAAGGCATGTTAGGAAACACTCTTGAAGCCACCCCTGTGTTACCTGTTTTAAAATCTGGCCCACTATGTATCATCCCACCATTGGATACCACAACTTTTTCTGTTGGCTTGGTCCTCATCCATCACATAAACATTCCCAGTGTAAGTCTTGCGTGTTACGCTTTGGAGGAAATGCTTTCTTCAATATTATATTCCTCACTGGGTATTACGGAGAGTTTGGTTTTGTTAAAGCATAACACAACAGACATCTACTGGGGGGTCTTGAAATGTATCCCCCAATAAATAAGGGGGGAATATTGCAGTTAGTAGCCCTCAGGTTTCCACCTTTGTAGATCCCCTGTTCGTGGCTTTGACCTAGGACACTGATCAATACACCCCATCTATGATTTTCCTCCTTCACTAGAAAAGCAGTGAATTTTGGCTTCTTAGTCTTTTTAGCTGTACCATCCAGCTCACTGCCTCAAATGTAACTGGTGCTCAAAAATGTTTATTGAATCAAAACAGGATTAACAATTAATATTATTAATTCAGCCTCTATTTACTTACCCAGTGGAATTGGCTCAATAGAATTTCTCTGTAACAGCACCCCCCCTTTTTTTTTTTTTGGTCATGATTCATACAACTGTTTATTCATGAAATTTATTTGAACAAAGTAATTTCACTAATCCAATCATAATTCCAATGATTCTTTATTAGCTAAGGTAACTGTAAGACAGAATCCTGACTTGCTTATAAGCTCGCTTTTGTCTGTTCATTAAATTCACTGACATATTTTGAATTGAGTTATATTTATCTGTTCACAAATCGCTCATTTTAATAAATTTTGATTGAAAAATACCAAAGATTTACCTTCTGAACGTCCTATTTGATACTTTTATATTTGTTTGTCAGAAGAGGGAACTGACATTCATTTAATAAAACATAGGACTATATTTATTTTAGTTTTAAAAAGCTTTTTGGTGACTTCCTCTCAAAAATAATGTAGAAATATAACATTTATGTTCAAAAATAAACTAGTTTGATCTTTTATTTTATGGATTAAGAAAGCATAAGAGTAAGTGATTTATCCATAGTCACATGGCTCTTGCCATCATTTATGCTAATAATAATACGTGTTATTATTCTAAAATATCACAGTAACATAAAGCTGTATGATTCTATTTATTTGTTAATTTTCCTCCTTTCTCCTCTTCCCCTCTTCTTGTTTACAGTGAGCATGCATTACATCTCAACTAAAAAACAAGGGGTGTCTGGGTGGCTCAGTCAGCTAAGCATTGGACTCTTGATTTCAGCTCAGGTCATGATCTCGTGGCTCATAAGTTCGAGTCCCACATCGGGCTTTGTGCTGACAGCATGGAGCCTGCTTGGGATTCTCTGTCTCTGTCTCTGTCTCTCAAAACTAAATAAACTTTAAAAACAACAACAACAAAACCCCCCAAAATCAAAGAATCCAAAAAACTAAAAAACCAAAAAAACAACAGTCTTAGGACTCTCAAACATATGTTATCTCACCTTCTATTAACAGCTCTATAAAATATATAAACACATCCAACCACCCCCTTGATCTGAAGACAGAAGCTGAGTCCACAGTAGGGGTTTAAGTGATCACTCTCGGTTTCAAGGTTAGTGAGCAAAAACTCTGCCACTAAAACTATCATCCTTACCTCTGAGTTAGATACTCTTTCTCAGTGTCCCTTCTGGGCAACCTCTCAGTTACCCTATGGGTAAAGAGTTACACTTTACCCAGAGGTTGCTGGCTGAGTCAGGTTCTGTCTGGGGGGCTTGGAATTCTTACCCAGGTAGACATAGCAAATCTATATAATGGTAACATACTATATAATGATAATCATATCCCCTAAATTCTCAGAGTTCTAATATTTGCTTGTTCATAGTAATGCCATATATAAAAATAGAAAGCATTTCACTTAGAAGCAAGCACAAATGTCTGAGGGATGGCATTCTTTTCTCCCCTCATGATGCACGAGCTGGGGGGGGGGGGTTGTTCCTCTCCTGTTAAAGAAAATACTTCTTTTTGTCAACCCCTTGCCTCCTCTGCTATTTACATCTCTGTGAAAGTTTTTACTTCTGGTGTGGCATCATAGGGTTTTATTAAAGCAAAGATTGTTACATCATGGATGAAATGCCATAATCGTAACAGACTAAACAATGCAGATGACCCTCAGGATTCAACATCTTAAAACGGCAAGTGCACAGTAATCTACTTGGTATTTTACCATGTTAGTTTATGACCAAGTTTTGAAAGCATTCTGGAAATTTATAAGAAAACAATTTTCTGGCCTTAGTTTCTTTACTACTTGAGTCTCTATATGTAGCAGGGAGAAATGTATCATGGTTTCATATTAACCTTGCAAAGTTGTGAGTGCTAATCTCTGCTCTGAATTATTAGCTGTGAGCGTCTGATCATGTCACTAAACACTTCCATGAAGCTTTCTTTTCTTTTTTTTTTCAAACAGGAATATTAATAACCCTATTTTTCTTCTAGAGTTGTGGAAAACATCAAAGTGAAATCATGTCTTTGAACCATGACCTATAAATGTTAATGCAAATGCCGTTAATATTTACATTTGGTAAATGGGTATAAATTAGTCATTTTTCTTATTAGTTAACGGAAAATCGGGCGTGTGTAGACGAAATAGGGTAGGAGTGAGAACGTGTAGGATATAGTGGTAGGGGTGATACAAATGATCATTATCAAGAATACCGTTACCAAGAACATGAAATCATTAATGATAATATTGGTAATAGTTCACAGGTACTGAGCCTGATTCCTCTCCACGACAACTCCTGAGGTGACTATGACTGTGATATGCTTTTTCATACATGTTGAACTAAAGATCAAAGAATTAAGTTATTTGAGGTTCAAACCCCTGAGTTCCTGACTCCAGAGTCTGCTACAAGTATTTATTGTTTGCCTGAGGAACAATCTTACTCGGCAGCCAATATGTGCCCCAAATATTTATTACTCTAACCTGCCATGACTAAGTCTTTTTCCCCAAATTCAAGCTGGGTCCTTGGTTTACACAACAGAGGATCATCTTGTCCAGGCTAAAATTGTGACTTTGGACAGGATGTGTTCACAATAAGATACAGAATAGTAAGTATGATTCCTGATTATGTAAATACATGACATTTAAGATTTAAAACATTTTCCTAAAAGCAATCATCACAAAAAACACGTCACCATGTGAATTAATATAGAACCTCTCACAGAAGTATTCATATCAGTTACACAGAAGTTCTAAACATTTACAATAATATTTTTCTGAAGTTAGAGGGAATGCTAACTAAAACAACTAAAAAAATAAATTCTTATGTGTATTTAGACACACAATGGAAATTAAATTTAAAAAATGGGATTTTCTCCATACTCTGCCCAAGCCAGGCAGCATGCCAGATATAAGATGGTCTCTTGGTAAGTGTGGCCACAGTGTAATAAGCTAGTCATAAATTAATCAATACGTGAGGAACCTAAGTGTTAGAATTTTTTGCATGTTATTTTATTTAATTATCACAACAACCCTTAAAAGAATTATCATCTTTTTCAGTTGTACAGATGACAACTGATGAGACAGCCAGCAAGTACTGAGGTCACGGATGGAATTTAGGCATCTGGCTCATAGGGCCATATTCTTCCCACTATGTTACACCGTGACACCAAACTTGATTGAATAAAAAAAAGAAAGTTTTCTAGAATGAGAAAAGTCAGCAAAAAAAAAAAAAAAAAAAAAGGAGCGGGGGTAGTCCACGATTGATAACTGGAATCCAGAGAGAAGATATGTAATTATACAGCAAAATTTCAGAACAAGAAATCAAGAGGAATTCACATGAAGTTGACTTTATAATTGTTTATATTTATTTAACTTGTGTTTTTAAAACGTAATCTCGGTGTATGTTACTTTTTATAGATTTCTAATTTCTGCTGCCATTTGAACACATTACCAAAAATGGCAGGGTGTTCTGAGGGCTCTTTGTCCGTGTCTTTCGCACTGAGCTCTGAGACACAGCCTCTCTGTTGAGCAACCACGAGGGATGAAATCATCAATCCTCACCGGGGGTGCCTGAAAGTCCTTCAACTGCTATAGCAGTTCAGGCCCCTGGCACCGTTTTAACTTGGACATGTCGGGGCTAAACACGCAATCGGTCTTGAGATAATTAAAAGTTTACTTCAACAATATGATGCCTAGATATCTAGCTTTCAGTAAAAAATATTGCTATTAGAAAAAACTTGAAAAACATAAGGATGATACCATCTAGTATCGTGGTGAAACATGAGACCCTCATTGGGAGCAAGACTGCCTAGTGAGCAGAGACTTTCCCTTCATCTCCTCTCTGCCTTAAGAGTGAGACGTGGTAATCTGACGCTGTGTTATCATCAATTAGAAAGCAAATGGAGCTCCTTTATTTGCAATTTATATATTTAAAAACACATATAACCTATTATATAATAATCTGGTGAATGAGATTCTAACTGTAAAATTTCCCTGACATTGGAGACATGACCATTGGGGCATAAAATCTATATTCTGTTTTAGATCTTCTAAACATTCAGTGCATGCCGTTAGTTTATAAGTGGCATCGGTAGAGGTATTTAATAGGCTTTGAGATTGTTCCTACATCAGTGACCAATCACTCCTGCCGTGAACGATGGAGGGAAAAAGAAAGAAAGGCAAGAGAAACGGGGAGAGATTTTAAGGGATTCTGAGGAACAAAGTCCCCTTTCTTTAAAGACAGTCTCAGTTTTGATACTGATGCAGTAGATGATAAAACACAGTTTGCTCATATTGTGATGACCCCCACAAATCTTGAATGTCTCTCCATTTTACTTATGAGCAAGGAGAGTTCTAGCCTGGGGCTCAGGGGATAGGGTAGCTCTGACAGCAGAATACTGACATTCCACATTCTAGCATTTTGACAACATCAGGCAGAAATGGAGTAAATTTCCACTCTTCCCGCCCCCCCTCCCCCAATTTTTATAAGGCTTCCCTTTAGCCAAGGGACACATTAGGAGTGAGTATACAGATCAAGAGATTTTTCATGAGCTCCTGAATTTTACTATGTGAGCTGCTGTGGTGGGTTGGGGGCCACAGGAGCAACAGGGGCCCTGCTCGGAAACCAGGGCTATCTCTGTTTGTTTTTAAAAATTTATTCTAAAGCACCTTATTGAATTTCTGTCCCGAACAGACCTGCAGATGCCTTGAAGGGCTTTGGAAGGTGGAAGTGAAGGAGAGAATGACCAAACACAATCGAACACATTCTTGTCCACAAGGAGCTTATAACTTTAGGGAGACATAAATTGCTGATGGGATTTCCAGCTACCTAAAAAAACTCTGGGCCAATATACTGACACGTGTCAAGATTCAGAATCCATGGAGGAAGGCTGGGCAGATGGGGTGAAACAATACATAAAGCTTCCTGGATGCTTTTCCTAGCAGATCTATTTTCTCTGTCTCTCTCTTTTTCTCCTTCCTCTCACCATTTGTTTATGTGGGACATTTACATATTTTAAATATATATATATATATATATATATATATATATATACACACACACCATATAGGTATATATGTGTATATATAATATATATTATATATGTGTATATATAATATATATTATATATGTGTATATATAATATAGGTATATGTATATATAATATATAGGTATATGTATATATAGAATAAATATAATATAGGTATATATGTGTGTGTGTGTGTATATATATATATATATATATTTACTGTGTTCTCAAGATTCTGCATTCTATTGCATTTCTCAGAAAAGTGCAATATACTCATGGTGGGTGTTCACTCCAGTGACTGAGCCCGACAACCTGTAGGTTCCAAAACATAGAATGCAACTTAGCCATCAAGTCACCTGCGCTGGGTTTTTAACTCTATCTCAGAGGATATATCACAAGCATTTTGGAAGCAACATGTAGAGTTTAGAAAACTTCAGCACAGAACTACAGACTTTACCAGATATGCATCATGTAAAATATCTGAAAAAAGAAAACCACACTTAAATTACATTTATCAAGCTGCACCCTTAAGGTTTGTGCATTTTACTGTATGCAGGTTGTACTTTTTAAATTTAATTTTATTTTTTTAAATGTTTATTTTTGAGACAGAGACAGACAGAGCATGAACGGGGGAGGGTCAGAGACAGAGGGAGACACAGAATCCGAAGCAGGCTCCAGGCTCTGAGCTGTCAGCACAGAGCCCCACGCAGGGCTCGAACTCATGAACCGTGAGATCATGACCTGAGCCGAAGTCGGTCGCTCACCCGACTGAGCCACCCAGGCGCCCCATGCAGGTTGTACTTTTGTAAAAAGGTAAAAAATTAACAGCAAATGGTAGAAACAGAGTGAAAGTGGCAGAAACAGCAATCTGACCCCCACACCAGTATAAATACAAGAGAATTCATGATTTTTTCCAATGTAAAAACCTTACGGAACCTCCCATCCCTTATTGCAATGTACACATTTTGCAGTTTTGGCTAACTGTCAAATGTACTATTCTTAGTGACGCTGGACAGACGTGCACTCCGTGTTCGCCAGACTATCCTTTTCCTTTCTTCAGAACACACCCTAAACAACGCTTACTCTAGAAAGATGTCCCAAGAGGCAAAGAGACCTTAACATGACTTAACCAGTATCTAGTCCTTGCCGTTGGGTCCATGGTACATTTTAGCGATTTTTTCCACACACTGACATCCTCCTGCCGAGGAGAAAAAGAGGTCTGGACAATTATAAACAAAATGCACTATGGGATAAACCATTCTTTTGACTTTTCGAAGTGAAGTTCCATCTAAGTAAGCACTGGGGCCCCCTCCCTCTTCTGTCCTAGGAATCTGACAGAACTCAGTATTGAGGATGACCATAATCTCATAAATGGTGCTGACTAAACACAGTGCTCTAGAGCAAACAGCAGCAATGCTAGAGAAAGCCCTCTGTCTAAAGGTTATTATGCGCTGACAAGGAAGAGTGAAAGGAAAATGGAAGCAATCCTCAGAGAGCTACTGGAAGTTGTATATGATTAGGCAGCTGTATTTGAGTCGATGTCTGTGTCTTTCTTATCTTCAGAAGTTGGAAATTTGTATAGTCGGCTTTTTTTCATTTTGTTCTGTTTTTTTTCCCCCTAAAGTCGGCAGGCTGCTGGTTTAATAACTCTAAATTAGTTAATTCATTGCTTTGAATTAAACATGTGAATCAAATTTGCAGAGGATTTGAGGCTTGTTATGACTCTGATAGAAAATTCTAGAATGAAAGCCCTTGTTCTAGAGAAGCTGAGCAATTCCAAACAATGCATCCCTTTAGGGATCCTTTTCAATGGTGCACGTGCCTTCTGCTGGAAGCTGAGACAGAACATAAGGCAACACGGAGCTTTGGATAGTAAGTAGGTCAAGGACAGGTTTGAAAAGAGAAGTAAAAAATCAGTTTAGGGTCAGGGAGAAGCTAAGAGAGTTGTAGGTTAATATTTTTCCTTTGAAGGGTAGACTCGAATAGTTAAGAATTAATGGGACCAGAAATTGTGAAAAGATTAAAGGGCACACATAGAAGTGAATTTCCTTCTTCTGAATTTCCATCTTATAACAGGTAAGTAGAGAAAAGGACACTTAGTTGTACTTAGGAGTCTATATTTATTGTAAGCACATCTCTAACATTACATTGCTTAAGGACAAAAGGCAAAAGGAAAAAAAATATCGTTGCTCTTTTCATGAAAATATACACATGAAAAGTAAAGTTTATGTTTAGGTATAATTTTCCTCTTCAAATAAATAAATGTACCCATAAATGTAAGTTTAACAGACAGAATCATTCTTCTGGTAACAACACCTAGAATTTAAGTAGAATCCCAAGTAATGAATTCACCTCCATGAAGGGTAAATCTGTGTCCTTCAACTTTTCAATGACAGAAATGACACAGGCCTCATATACTTATGATTCATATCAGATTCAATGAAGCTATAAAAATAAAATAGTAATG
The DNA here is from genome assembly GCF_023721935.1 of Panthera uncia. Classification (NCBI taxonomy): domain Eukaryota; kingdom Metazoa; phylum Chordata; class Mammalia; order Carnivora; family Felidae; genus Panthera; species Panthera uncia. The sequence continues at coordinate 146,642,621 of NC_064816.1, read as the reverse complement.
AGGTATACAGAGTAATGGGCAGCAACTATTTTTATTGTTTCCAATCGAAAGACAACATGATTGTGTCCTTAGAGTCTGATTGCAGCCTATTTCTAGAACTGAGCAAAATGACCACCGTGTTATCCCACTCAAATGTGAGAAATGAGAGCACGGAGAAGATTAAAGTCTTTACTAAATGATCTAATGGCAATTGAGATGGGGACACATAAAAAGCTGCATCAACTCAGCAAAGATTTTTGTATCTAAAGCACTAATTTGGAGTTTCAAGCAAGTTGGTTGGAGAGAATCAAGGATTTTATGTGCTAAATCAGGACAGTCAACCCTTCTACCTTACCGCAACAAACCCACTTTCCTGGTGATAACCACGGGGACCACGCCATATTGAATGCCTGTCGTGTACATCATCACTGCTACCTCATCGTCCCTTCCTCTACCCTCCCCTCTTCAGACACCATCAGCTCAAGCCTATTTCCGTATTTAAGGAGCTAACTCTCCCGCCCTTCAGACTCTAAACATTTAGGAAAATCTGATCTCTCACTCTGACTGCGCTAGGATTTGCCAGCCCTGTTCTTCTCCCCCAGGAGGCAGGTTCTCTGTTGACTGTGCCCAGGAGGAGAGGGACGACAAAGTGACACCTCCCTTCTCGAATTACAGCCGTCTTGGCTGGTAAATATCCCCGGCACGCTTTACATGCCCCACCTTGTCATCCAAGAAAAAGCAGCTGAACTTCAGGCAGTTCACGGTATAGTGGTATTGAAATACCATGTCTGTACGTGAATAGTGCATGAGAAGGGGAGATCTCCAGATAGACAGGCTGTGCAGTGACTGTCCTGCAGGGTGGGATGTTTGTTCCCTCAAGTACAACTGTACCGTCAGCAAAGCAGTTGCGGGTCTGTGTTCTCTCGGGGCAGGACTATACGCAGCAGGACCTCCGGGAGAACGTGTTAGAGTAGAATTCTGTGGTTAATTAAGCCCCCAAACAACTCAAAGTGAAAGGAAACAGGACGCTGAGAGAATATATCCTGGACTCCCTCATCTAGCCACTGTGTGTATTAGCTGATGAGAAAAGGGTAATGACACATTGAAGAAGAAAAGGAGGAAATAATGTTTCTGCTCTTAAGAAGTCTCAGTCTAGGGGCACCTGGGTGGCTCAGTCAGTTAAGCCTGCAACTTCCACTCAGGTCACGATCTCCCAGTTCATGAGTTCGAGCCCCACATCAGGTTCTGTGCTGATGGCTCAGAGGCTGGAGCCTGCTTCGAATGCTGTCTCCCTCTCTCTCTCCCTTCCTCCTCTCTCTCTCTCTCTCAAAAATAAAGATTGAGGCACCTGGGTGGCTCAGCTGGTTAAGTGTCTGACTCTTGGTTTTGGTTCAGGTCATGATCTTGTGGTTTGTGAGGTCAAGCCCTGCATCAGGCTCTGTGCTGACAGCACGAAGCCAGCTTGACACTCTCTCCCTCCCCCTCTCCCTGCCCCTCCCCTGCTTACTCTCTCTGTCTCTCAAAAATAAATAAGTAAACTTAAAAAATATTAAAAAAAAAACAAATAAATATTTTTAAAATTTTTTAAAAAGAAGGTCTAAGTCTAAAGAAACTCAATATCATTTCCTCTTTAAAAATTTTTTTTTAAATGTTTTTATTTATTTTTGACACACAGAGAGATTATGAGCAGGGGAGGGGCAGAGAGAGAGGGAGACACAGAATCTGAAGCAGGCTCCAGGCTCCGAGCTGTCAGCACAGAGCCCGACACGGGGCTCGAACTCACAGACTGTGAGATCGTGACCTGAGCCGAAGTCGGACGCTCAACCGACTGAGCCACCCAGGCGCCCCTAATATGTGGTTCTAACCAACCAGTAGAGCATTAAAAAAGAGGGGCGCCTGGGTGGCTCAGTCGGTTCAGCGGCTGACTTCAGCTCGGGTCACGATCTCGCGGTCCGTGAGTTCGAGCCCCGCGTCAGGCTCTGGGCTGATGGCTCGGAGCCTGGAGCCTGCTTCCGATTCTGTGTCTCCCTCTCTCTCTGCCCCTCCCCCGTTCATGCTCTGTCTCTCTCTGTCTCAAAAATAAATAAACGTTAAAAAAAAAAAATTAAAAAAAAAAAGAAAGAAAGGAACGAAGCGTGAACTGTATTTCTCGTCCCCCCTCCCCCAATAAGGCAGTAAGTTGCAGCAAGTTTTAATTTTGTATTCCATGTCACTTTTATTATCTGTTTCCATTCATCTTCAGCATTAGGAAGCCCCATGACCATTGTATGGTATCCCGATTCTTACACTGAGATGGTCAGAAGCTTCTACCTAACCTTCTAGGAACTTCAGTCTGAGAATTAGCGACTGGGGCGCCTGGGTGGCTCATTTGTTTAGCGTCTGGCTCTTGGTTTTGGCTCAGGTCACGATCTCACGGCTTGTGGGTTTGAGCCCCACGTCAAAGGCTTGGGATTCTCTCTCTGCCCCTCCCCAGCTGTTTCTCTCTCTCAAAATAAATAAACTTGTAAAAAATAATAAAAATAACAATTAGTGACTAATTCTCTTCCTCACTTCCTCTATTTAACATTCCTGCTGTACAACAGGTATATAGCCAGTGATGCCGGAACAGTGTTCTTTGGCGACAAATTATGCTTATACTGAGCACAGCAGAGTGTAGAAATCTGTGGATCACTATGTTGTACACCTGAAACTAATGTAACATTGTGCATCAACTATACTCAAATAAAGAACTTTAAAAAGTAAATAAACCTTTCGCTGTAGATCTAGGAAAGATTATTTAGCAACTCTGTACTTAACTGTTAGCTGAGAGTGATCAGTTTATTTTGGAGGAGAATATTATCTAAGGAACTAGGAAAAATTTCTGCCCCGACATAAATTAAGAACAAAAAAATGAAGCTGTGAAAGAGATTTCTTGTTAACAAATACAAAAGTAGCAAAATTCCATTCTATGTCAAATTGTGAGTGCTTAGAGCAACATGGTCATGTGATCTGTGAATATGCGTAACATTAACCTGTGACTTACATTTACCATGTTACTCGAAGTGCTGTTTAAAAAACCAAGTATTGGGGCGCCTGGGTGGCTCAGTCGGTTAGGCGTCCGACTTCGGCTCAGGTCATGATCTCACGGTCCGTGAGTTCGAGCCTCACGTCGGGCTCTGTGCTGACAGCTCAGAGCCTGGAGCCTGTTTCAGATTCTGTGTCTCCCTCTCTCTCTGCCCCTCCCCTGCTCCTCTGTCTCTAAAATAAATAAACATTAAAAAAACAAAACAAAAAACCCAACTATTTTGGGGGGGCGCACCTGGGTGGCTCAGTTGCTTAAGCGTCTGACTTCAGCTCAGGTCATGATATTGCTGTACGTGAGTTTGAGCCCCGTGCTGGGCTCTGTGCCGACACTGCAGAGCCTGCTTCAGGTCCTCTGTCTCCCCTCCTCTCTGCCCCTATCCTGCTCATGCTCTCTCTCTAAAAAGAAATGCTTAATAAATAAACATTTTTTAAAAAAATAAATAAAAAATAGGGGCGCCTGGGTGGCTCAGTCGGTGAAGCATCCAATTTCGGCTCAGGTCATGATCTCACAGATCGTGAGTTCAAGCCCCGCATCAGGCTCTGAGCCTGCTTCGGGTTCTGTGTCTCCCTCTCTCTCTCTGCCCCTCCCCTCGTCACAATCTGTCTCCCTCTCTCAAAAATAAACATTAAAATTTTTTTACAATAAATAATAAATTAAAAAACACTATTTTTAAAATTTCATTTTAGCGGTTTTGCTTTATAAAGGAAGGTAAAATTGAAGGTAAATACATTATAACAATAACAGCAACAGGACAGAGTGTTTGTTCTGCCCTGTGCTAGTTTTCTTGAGTCTTTGCAGACCTTTGCTTGCCTTACCTGTGCATATTTCTCGTGACTCCTCTACTCTCTTTATGCAAATCCTTATCTTCTATCTGCATTGCTCTCTCCCTCAGCATCCTATCTTCAAGGAGTGCAGGCCCAAGTTGTCTAGGGAACCCCCAGAAGAGACCAATTTCCCAGTCTCTAATGTCACGTTCGTCTTCTGCCAGGACTGGCTCGAAGTAAGACACTTAGATTTATTTACGACGTGGTAACTCTTACATTTATCTGGAAATATTATTCCGCAGACAACAGACACAACCTCATCATCTTAGCATCCAGGGGTCAGGCAGAGGTTAGACCGACTTGTAACAGCGAGCCAAGGGATTCCGACCTACTCCATTGACGGTCTTTGGGGATGCGATGGCCCACCACAGCCTGTCAGCCAGACAGGCCCTCTCCAGTGTGGCCCAGGGCAGTTCTCATCCGGAGCCTGGATATGAGGCCCATGCACCTTCGTCAGTCAGCCTTCACTCTGGTTCGCGTGTGGCTACCAGGATGGGAACACTTAGCTCAAGTGTTCTAAGAACAGGCTCATTTGTAAGCTGCCTCTTAGCCTCTGTTCTTGACGATAAAACACCCTCGGCTGTGTCTGCGTTTAGGAATGTAGCTTGCGAGCAGCCTGTGTCTGGCTCTTCCCTTGTTTGGTTGCTTTCAAAGGCCACTGTAAAGCTGAAAGGTGACAGCCTGACCCACTTTGCTACATGTTTTTTTTTTCTTTTCTTTTTGGTATGGGACAACTTCGGGTTTCCAACCGGGAGCCGCTCGAATGCACTTTACTATCTGTTTCTACACAAATCCAAGTTTTCGAACGCCCAGCCCCCAGCCAGCTCTTTCACTCTCACTATGAACCACCCATTCCTGTGGCTAGAACCTGAAAAATATTTTCCTCTGCTGAGGTTAAACGAATTAAGAAATATGGATTACTTTCAATACGATGGAAATTCTCCGGATACAAAAGCCAGAGAGTAAGACGGTCGTCTATTTTGCAGCCTGAGGGTAAAGCACAGAAAAAAAAAAAAAAAAAAGGATACTTTGAAGGTTTGAGGAGGTCTTTGAAAATATTTGGTTTGGTTGCTTTAAAAAAAAACATGGCCGACAAGCTGAAGGGAAGGAAACCCTGCCAAGTGAGGGTGTGAAGATTTAAGAGCAACAGGTGTTATTGGTGGGGCACGAGGAAGGCGGGCATGGCCTAGGACTCAGGTTGTGTTGGAGACATAACCTCATGGCAGGGAGGAACACTTACAGTCAGAAACTGTAACACACTATTGATGTCATCGACCAAGCTGATATCAAGAGCCATCTCACTGCCAAGGATCTTTAACCGGATTTCATTTTCGAATCCACCTGAATCGCCGTCTCTCTCTGGATTCAGCCCTGGCTTGACCTGATTTTCTGACCCTGAGTTAAGTGTCTTCCCTTTGACAACCTCAAACTCCAGTCTAGGCATGTAAACCCACTCCAGATTTTTGGGAAGGTTCTAAATTTTCCAAGAGTAAGGTTCTCTCGTTGCTTATGTAGGGACAACACCTGCTGAGTAGACCCATTTTGAGAATTAAACGAGATTAATACTCACAAAAGGATTTAAACCGAGCCTCCTGGTCTGGGCTCCTCGGCCGTTACACACAGACTTAAGTAAAGGCTGAAGTAAAGGCCCTGGCTAGGCTGGAAGGAGAAGCGGAAAGAGAATTACGTTCACAGTTCGTAAAATCGCTAATTATACAACGGGTCTGGTTGGAACTGCCATTTGGCTGCTTTTTCTTATTTAGAACGCATATTCTTGAATTTCTTAAGCTCACGTGAATTATGCAGATCTCCTCCATTTAAAAAAATTTAAAAAAAATTTTTTTAACGTTTATTTATTTCTGAGACAGGGAGAGACACAGCATGAACAGGGGAGGGTCAGAGAAAGGGAGACACAGAATATGAAGCAGGCTCCAGGCTCTGAGCTGTCCGCACAGAGCCTGATGCGGGGCTAGAACTCACGGACCGCGAGATCATGACCTAAGCCGAAGTCCGCCGCCCAACCGACTGAGCCACCCAGGCGCCCCTAAAAAAATTTTTTTTAATGTTTATTTATTTTTGAGAGACAGAGATACAGACAGAGTGTGAACAGGGGAGGGGCAGAGAGAGGGAGAGGCACAGAATCCGGAAGCAGGCTCCGGGCTCTGAGCTGTCCGCACAGAGCCCGAGACGGGGCTCGAACTCACGGACTGTGAGATCACAACCTGAGCCGAAGTCGGACGCTCAACCAGCTGAACCGCCCAGGCGCCCCTCACCTACTTCTTCCATACAACAACAATTTTCATGAAGTCACAACTCACATTCAGATAATCACCATTTGTAACTCAACTCTGTACAGACATATAATAAGCAAGTTTGCTAATAATTGTTACCTGTTGGCTGGCATTAACCAGAAACTGACCCTGAATTGCCCAATAGAGGCAGTGTACATGGGGGGCGGAGGGGGAGAGGGGGTGCGGGCAGGGGGCGGGACAAGCCAGGGCTGTGTGTTCTGTTTACATATCCTGTTATGTAGAGCAAATTGCATCACACGGTGAATATCGAGAGCAAAAATAAGTCAAGTATGACTTTTGCTTAAACACGAATACATTTTGGAAGGCAGTTTTGAAGGACGATAAACAGTAAATGGCATCATTAATGATGATTCAAATGCTTTACATTTTTAAGCTATGTGATGAAAAACAAGTAGATGGGGAAAGGGGAAGATGAATGTCAAAGAATGTTCATGGGACAATGTAATGACTAAATTAAACAAACCTGTCCTGTGAAATAAGCCTCAGGCCCAAATCATCATTTTACCTAAGTACATGTTTTCCCTTAATTTTAGGATGTGATACTGTCCGATAGCAACGGGAGGAATCTGGTACTTTCCTGCTGCCCTCACTTTCCCGCAAACCACCCGTTTTGCTCTCTTTTAACTCACTCATAGCAGGCCCAATCATTTTTTCCACCTGAGTCTGTGTGTGTGTGTGTGTGTGTGTGTGTGTTAGTGTGTGTGTGTGTATGTGTGTTAGTGTGTGTGTGTGTGTGTGTGTGTGTGTGTGTGTGTGTCTGTTTTCTTTTTCTAATTTAGGGCTTTGGGGGCACCATTTGGGAAGGGCTTTTATTTTGAATCTGTGTCCTCTCAAAACTTAAATGTTTAATTACGCAAGATGGTGCCTTCCTCAGGACCTCAAACAACCACTCCCTCCACCCACACCCATTTCTCACGTGGATCTGTTTGTTTTCAGATAGCAGTGTTGGTCTAAAAGTCACGCAAAGAACAGGGGTCTGTGATGTTAAAATATCTGTATTCTCATCCTGGAGTTGGTATTTAACCTCCCTGACTTTGATTTTCGTCCTCCGTGGCAGTGAGGACGTTCGACTCCAACGTCTCTCTCAGCTCTAAGAGCATTCTAGAATTCTAATTTTACTGTAATTCTCTTAGGATTCATATGATGCCGACTGAGAGGTCAGAGATGATCGTCACCGACTTCTGCCTTAGATCTATATATTCCTAAATACTGAAGTGCATACACCTACAGAGTAAACTGCACTCTCGCTCTCTCTCTCTCTCCCTCTTGAATTTACACTACTGGGGCTTTGCTGTACTTGCTGAAGAGGCTTCTGCTTTGTGTCAGCTGGTTTGCTTTGTTACCATCACCACGTCCCCCACCCCCAATATCCTGGTACGTCTCAGCTTCCCTCTGTGACCCTTCATCCATGCAAGCTTGAAAATTAGATTCAAATTGCTATCTGTATTTTCATTTCACTCTCAATATTGCAAACGTGCAAGCATGAACTAATTCTCTCAATCGAGCTCCATATTTACGTACCAACTCATTAAAAAGTGGCTTTAGCACCGGAGCAAGAGATCACGTATTGGAGCAGGAAAGCAATTTACTTGGCGAGTTCATTTGTGTATTCTCTCCAATGTCAGAGCAAAGGTTTGTCCTTGGGATAAGGGTGTTTTCTTGCCCCGTCTGGTCTCTGCGGCTGTCTGATTCCTCAATTAGCTGACACCTCTGTGCTGGTGATTTTATCCTGGACTTATTTAGTGGACAGACTAGAAATAGTCGTCCAGTGACTTGCATGCTGGTTTTATAGCATCGCTATAATCGCTGCCTAAGTAACCCTGCAAGGAGGCAGAAGGCAGAGAAGTGAAATGAGTCTCCCGGAGGGGGTGTGTTTGAGATATGCAACAATTTGCAAAGGGTAAGGAAGGGTATTGTGACAATTTTCATTGGAGGCCTGAAGTCTAAACAAAATTACAAAATCAAACAAGAATAAATTGGCTCTTGTATTATGTTCTGTGTTACAGAGCAGACTTCAGAGCCAGAGAATTCTGTGTGAAGTCTCAACTAAGAATGGTGTGCTTACCTTTTTCATTTCAAAACTATATGAGATTTATTTACGATAGGTTTTTGCTCTGCTGACATAGTTCCCTCTGCCCTTGGGCGTTAAAAATAAAATTTATTGTGAATTTTCTTTCTGATTTTCAAGCTAAAGCATTAGGAAAGTAAACCAAAAGGAAAAAAAAGAAAAAGAGGAGCGCCTGGGTGGCTCAGTTGGTTAAGCATCCGACTTCAGCTCAGGCCATGATCTCGCGGTCTGTGAGTTCAAGCCCCGTGTCGGGCTCTGTGCTGACAGCTCAGAGCCTGGAGCCTGCTTTGAATTCTGTGTCTTCCTCTCTCTCTGACCCTCTCCTACTCTCTCTCAAAAATAAACATTAAAAAATTTTTTTAAAAAAAGATAATCATGGACATTTTTCTATGACATTACATAATTTTCTAATGTATCATTTTAAGGGGTATATTATGTTTAGTTTTATAGCCATACTGTAATTTAATTAAATAATCCTCTATTTGTGACATATAAGTCATTGCCAATTTTCACTTTTTACTCTAGCATAGAATGGTGGAGTAAACTTCTTTGTACATCTTTTTTTTTTTTCCCTTTTATAGATCTCTATTGCATTCTTAGGATAAATTTCTAGGGGCGCCTGGATCAGTCAGTTAAGCATCCAACTTCATCTCAGGTCTTGATCTTGCAGTTTGTGAGTTCGAGCCCCGCGTCGGGGTCTGTGCTGGTGGCTCAGAGCCTGCAGCCTGCTTTGTATTCTGTGTCTCCCTCTCTCTCTGTACCCCTCCCCCACTCATGCTCTGTCTCTGTCTCTCAAAACTAAGTAAACATTAAGAAAAAAAATTTTTTTTAAGGGTAAATTTCTAAAAGTTGCATCATTGGCCAAAATTATATACATTTGCTGTTGTTGACAGTAAATTCCCACCAGCAATGAATCACTATGTTATTTTCCTATAGACATTAACAAAACTAAGAATTATCATTAAAAACTATAGTAAATCAGCTAAGTAAAATATCCTGTTTGAAATGTCAGCTATCATTTTATTGATTTGTTAAGTTTTATATTTTTTATCTTATTGACCACTAGCATTTTTTGTTTGCACTTTTTTCAGGGAAATTTTCGGATAAGTGTTGTATCTATTAAGATTTAACTTTAGGGCATCATATTCAAACATTCACACTTTCCCCACTCCAAATAAGTAAATGTTGGAGATAATATCCTTTAACTATTTCACATATTTTATACTTGAAACTATAATTTATGAGACTGTATTTTCAATAAGGTATGAAGAGATTTAATATTGATTTTTTTCCAAGTAGTTTAAAAATCACTGCGGAAACATTTATTGAACAACTTATACCTTCTCCACAAATTTGGAAAGATGATTTTATCATCTACTAAATATTTAAAAAATCCTAAATCTATCTCTGGGCCTTCCATTCTATTCCATCGTTTCGTCTGGTTTGTCCTGTACCAGCAACATTATTTTTTCTACTTTAATTGTATAATATACTTAGAAATTCTAATTATAAATCCTATATATTTGTGTATTGTTTTTACTTATCTTTACTATATTTTCATACTCTTTTAACATAAACATTAAAATATTTTGTAAACTCCTTTTCTTTACGGTATTTTTATTGGACTGTTATAAATTAATTTGTGAAGAGTTAACAACTGTCTAGGAGTAAGTCTTTGAACCAGGAATGTTCATCCATTCTAGTTTTCTCCTTTGTCCCTCTATGATTTCTTGTAGTTCTCTGCAAATATATCTGACATGAAAATTTACAGACCTGTTTGTATATGTATATTGCATAGATCTTGCTAAGACTGACCTTATTTTTAGTTGCACGGTGAATGGGATTTTTGACACTATATTTCTGTGATGTATAAAAATGTATATAATTCATATAGTCTATGAATTATCGTCTTTGGATTTGGCCACCTCTCCATAATGTATATAGAATATGTTTATGTGTGAAAGCTATTATTTTACATCTGGCCACTTTTTTTGTACACAGAATTCATATATTAATTACAAATTATGCTTATCTATTCATGAAGTTCATATTATTACGCAGCCTTCTCACCTATGAATAAGGGTTATCAGAAGAACTTGGTGACTATTATCTTGCCTCCATATTTATTCTGTGTAGAGCTGAAAGTTTTCCAAAAAAAAAAAAAAGAAAAAAAGAATATAGCAAATAAATCTGCACAGTCCTTCCTGATTAAATCAACCGTCTCCCTCTATAATCAGTCCCACTCATAAGTTAGTTTTTATCCAAAAAATATAAGATACTTACAAATTAAAAAAATTCATATATGAAATACTTAATACATTTGCTGTAATCACACATACCTTGAAAAATAATCTAATAATGATGACAATTATTTGAGTAAAGACAATAAAGCTAAGTATGTCTCATAGTTGGAAAGGAGCAGAAGGTACTGTGGGAAGTGACTACAGTCTAAAGCAATAAATACCTCTGTTTTAAATAAGGAATTGATGTGGCTTGTTGTGCAGTCTAGAAAGGTTGAAATGGTTATTTTTGAAGCCAAAGAAATAACATTGATTAGTCTGCAATGCAAGAATACGTTGCAAATAACTTTCATACGGAATGAGCACTAAACGTCAGTAAACACAGGCACAATATTCACATAGGCTATGAATTATAGTCTTTGCATTTGGCCACCTCTCCAGAATGTATAGAGAGCATGTTTATATGTGAAAGCTTTTACTTTACATCTGGCCATTTTCTATGTACAAAGAATGCTTACATTATTGACTCTTTGAATCACCACTGATGTCTGAGCTCTGACACTTTTGACTGTAAAAATGACAGGTTTATTTTTATCTTAGAATGTCCCCTCATTCTCCCCAAGGTCTGTCACTCTGTGATGGGGAGGTCAGTGAAGGGGTTGGAGCCCAGCAGCAGGTACACTCAGAGAGGCAGAGAGAGCATTTAGAATAGCAAGGTCCCGATTTCACCTTTCATTATTAAGTCTTCTGCGATTACATGTCATTGCAACAATCCCAGCGGCACGCAGCCTTTAAACAAAGCTGTGGCAACGTCCTCACACCCGGTTTTTAGCATTGAGTCTGTTAGCTCACTTAACTGAATTTTTCACTTTTCGGTTGGCGGCTGTGATTTCTATGTGGACTGATTTTTGTGAGTGCTTTCTTCTTGAGGAAAAAGAGAATCAGGTGTGGAAAATATTCAGGGTCTTTTTTCCCCCTCAGGGTACTTATTCCCTCTGCTTACTTGTTCCCTATCATAGAACTTTGGCAGAAATGTTCTCTCTGTCTCTGTGTGTGTGTGTGTGTGTGTGTGTGTGTGAAAATACAGTTTTAACTTGCTCTATAAGTAAAAACACCAATGGACTGGGCTCACTATAAGTTCATCAGTATCTATCAAAACTATGATGATAAATTTTATATGTCAACTTGGTTAGGCGATAGTACCCACTTATTTAGCCAAATATGAATCTAGATGTTTGCCACAAAGGTTGTCTGTAGATGTGGTTAACATCTACAGTTAGTTGAATTTAAGTAAAGAAGACCGCTCTCAATAATTCAGGCATGCCTCATCTAATCAGCTGATGCCTTAAGAGCAATAACTGAGATTTCCCAAAGAAGAAATTTTGCCTCAAAATGGCAGCAACTCCCTAAATTCTGTGAGATCTGAAACCATAAAAATCCTAGAAGAGAGCACAGGCAGTAACTTCTCTGATATCGGCCAGAGCAACATTTTTCTAGATAGGTCACCTGAGGCAAGGGAAACAAAAGCAAAAATAAACTACTGGGACTACATCAAAATCAAAAGCTTCTGCACAGTGAAGGAAACAATCAACAAAACTAAAAGGCAACCTAGTGAATGGAAGAATTTGCAAGTAACATTATCTGATAAAGGGTTAGTATCCAAAATACATAAAGAACTTTCACAACTCAACACCCAAAAAAACAAATAGTCCAATTAAAAAATGGGCAGAAGACATGAACCGACTCTTCTCCAAAGAAGTCATACAGATGGCCAACAGACACATCAAAAGATGCTCAACATCACTGATCATCAGGGAAACGCAAACCAAAACTACAATGAGATACCAAAACTCACACCTGTCAGAATGGTTAAAATCAACAACACAAGAGACAATATGTGTTGGTGAGGATGTGGAGAAAAAGGAACCCTCGTGCACTGTTAGTGGGAATGCAAGGTGCAGTCACTGTGGAAAACAGTACGGAAGTTCCTCAAAAAGTTAAAAATAGAATCACCCTACGATCCAGCAATTACACTACTGGGTATGTACCCAAAGAATACAAAGACCCTAATCCAAAGGATACGTGCACCCCTATGTTTATGGCAGCATTATTTATAATAGCCAAGATATGGAAGCTGCCCGTTGATTGATGAATGGATAAAGAAAACGTGATATATATATATATATACATATCCATATATATCCAAAGGGTAGAATATATGTAACCCAAAAGGACCATAATTTTGAGTTTATGAAAGTAAACCGTTATGATTTAATGAAAGTTGAGGCATAAAATACCTCAGGCCACAACAGCAGAGGCCTGGGTGACTTTGGAAGCATTCTTCCTATTTTTGTAAAACGCGATCTTAACTGCACAGCCACACAAACTGATGGATAGCAGAGAGGAGGTCAGTGGAGGGATGGGTTAGATAGGTGATGGGGACTAAGGAGTGTACTTGTCTTTTTTTTCTTTAATGTTTATTTATTATTGAGAGGCAGCGAGAGACAGAGCATGAACATGGGGGGAGGGGCAGAGAGAGAGGGAGACACAGAATCGGAAGCAGGCTCCAGGCTCCGAGCTGTCAGCACAGAGCCCGACGCGGGGCTCGAACTCACAAACCGTGAGATCATGACCTGAGCCGAAGCCGGACGCTTAACCGACTGAGCCACCCAGGCGCCCCAGGAGTGTACTTGTCTTGATGAGCACTGGGTGATGCAGGGAAGTGCTGAATCACTATATCATACACCCAAAACTGATATATCACTGTATGATAACTGACTGGAATTAAAACAAAAACTAAAAAACAAAACAAAACAAAACAAAAAAACAAAAAACAAAGCAAAACACAACTGCAGCAGCTCCTGTCCAAGTCTTCAGCCTGCTGACCTGCTCTATAGATTTCAGACTTGCTGGTCCCATAATCACATGGGTCAATTCTTTCAAATGAACTTAAATAGACAAACAGATTGACAGATGAAGATAAACATTACATCCTTGGTCTCTGTGGCAGTCCTATTCTACGAAGTCCACACGAACGCTCAATTTGTAAATACTGACACACTACTCCTAGAGGAAATACAGGGTTAAGTTCCTATAAGCCTCCGGTCACAACATTTTTGTCAATTAGTCCATACATAACCATGCTTTATGCGTGTGTGTGTTTCTGTCTAAAGCCATCTTATTTAACATACATTGTTGATTTGCCACCATTGAATTCACAGCCGACAGCACTGTATTCATGCCTGAATGACGCCCGCTTAACACACATATTTTCTCCATATGGCACATCACAGCTTTCTGTACTTATAAATATTAGACAGAAATTCAACATGATGCTTGAGGATCACTTTAAACAGCAAAATGGCTTTCAGAAAGCACAACAAAGTGAAACATGTGGCACTAAATGGACCACAAAAAGGACACAAGAAGACAGAGCATCACCTCCTTTGACCTCAGCTGGGAACATGTATGGCAGGCGACTCAAATTTTCATTGTCTTATGCATGTCTGGAAATGACCACGAAAACATCACGAGTGTCGATTTGAGGGTCACCATTAAACTTCAGCAAGTATGTGAATTCACATATATGGAATCCACACATAATGTATATCACATGTATACACATATCCACACATCCTCCTGGTTATGTTTTTCTGGAGAACCCTGACTGATACAATGACCGTATCAATACAACCCCCAAGAAGGGACACTTCTATTTATTAATTATGAATAATTGAGTCAGCATAGAAAAATGAAACTAAAGCCTCATGAAAAATATCAACATCATGCCCCATTTAACAGTAGAGCTTATTAGAATTAATTCGATCATTACAAATGTGTACCTGCATTAAGGCAATACAGAAAGAGATTGAGCCTGTGTTTATTACACTTCAACCTCTCATTTGGGGAAAAGATTTCAAGTTATTTGTTAGATATAAGTCCAAAGTCTTGGTTGTCAGCTTGCATTTGACCACTGAGATTACAGAACCCACTCACACTGGTTTGTGCCCGCGGATACTACACGTGCAGACAAACTGATTTGTGTTGTCTCTTTCATTCCTTTGACCAGTTGTCAACTATGAGCACCGCATGGAAGTATTCGCTAAAAGTCTTCTGTGCTTTATATATGTGGCCTCACATGTATTATTATTATTATACATCAATTAGAACTTAAACATATATGTGTTGCTGTATATCTGTGATCTACAACTTTTTTAGCCAGAAATACAACTTTTTAAATGAGATTTTGCAGTGTCAGTCTTACTCTCTTCCTCATTCCCTCCTACCTGTCTCTTCCTTACAAATACATAGCCTCTGGCACATGTTTATCTAGCCTCCTCCGCCCCCACAATCCCTCCTTTTTTGGGACTCAAATAAAGTTTGATGCTTCAGTAGTCAACAGATAAGGAGCAAGAGCCTACGAACCAACTGGAATAGAGGTTTGTTTTTCAACAGCGGGAAGAATGTCCCAGTTCAGAACATTCTGACATATTAAGTGAGGTGCTGAAAGTAGTGTTTAGACTCTCTTTCTGATAAGTTGAATCAACCGGATTTGGGATCGCAGCTCTGTCTTAACAAATATCTTGTCTCTGGTTGGTGGTTGGTCTCTTTAGGCTGAAGTTAATAAAATATCCTAACATGACAACCTAGATTGATTGCTATGTTTAAAATCATAATAGCACCTGACGTTCAATTTGACCTGATACATCTATCTTTCCAAGCATTATTGTGGCTTCATAGCAATGGAAAGTTGTGTCGATAAAATGTTCTTATCTTAGCAACCATAGTTTGCCTTCGTGAGACAGTGTATTTGGTAAGTTCCCCTCACACGACATCGCTGAAATTGATTATGCATATAACTTTATCAGGTAGACATGGCAGAAGAAGAGTTTCCATCAGAGAAAAAGAAAACCAGGAGAAGACTGTAAATCTGTATAAATGTCTTCGATGTACTGCATTCCTCCAGACCTCTTGATGGTAGCTACAGAAAGCTAACCTAAGCCTGGCACTGTTCTGAAATGGAATAATTATAGTCCCCATCTCACCAATTTGCTGTAAAAACTAAATATGATCACGATAATGTGGAAGGGAGCAGTCTGAGCAAATTTAGAGAGGAAGAAATTGCAGTGCATCTAAGTTCAGTGGTGCTGGGAGTGCAAGATTGAGTCTGGGAGAGGTCAAAGGAGGTAGCTGAGAGTCAGAAAGAAGTTGACCTATGGAGCACTCACGTGCCCTGCTGAAGAGACTCAGACTTTATGCTATAGAGGGTGGTGACCTGATGAGAGGGTCCAAACAAAAGGCAGCCCAACGATTAAATGTGTATTTTAAGTAGATCTACGAGGCCACTGTGCAGGGGCTGGATTTGAAGAGACATGACCAGGAGCAGGGAGGCCAGTACCTGGATCACAGCAATGATCCACAGCAAAGAACAGACCCAGGGCAGGAAGTGTAGGGCCAGAAAAGAGATGATGGGCTTTAAAATGTGTGATTGAAATGAGGGAGGAAGAGAAGGGGTGGTCAGAGATAACATACGCATTTCTATCATTAGTGTGAACTCAAACAAGCAGAGGGACTTGAACTCCATACAAAAGGCTAATGAGACCACAGTATCACTGATGTGCATTTTTAGCATTGAGCCTGCAGGACACAACAGATTTTATTCTCATTAAGTAAACTGCTTCTCAATTAAGCATCTGGCTTTGTAAAGGTTTGCATTTACCATGTATCGCACAGAGAAAAAGTCCTTAGAGCCTCATGACCTAAAGTTTGAATTCCCTTTTGGTCACTAATCATTGGGTGACCTTGAATAAATCAACCAATTTAACCTTAATTTCTTTAAATATTAAATGGTAATAAAAAAGAGGAGATATATGAAGGCAAGATGCAGAAAGCAAAAGTGATAAAAGTAAATATTATTGAGTCCTTAATAATTCATTTACTCCAGCGTGGACTTACCCCTAACACGTATAGAAATAAATTGGTAAAATAGGGGGTCAATAGAGCACTGTGGTCAAGAGAATGAGGTCTCAGATCAGACCAATGAGGACAAGATCTTGGCTCAATCATATCCTAACTGTGTGACTTCCTCTGTTACACAATCTCTCCATGTGTTAAATTTCATTTTTATATAATGGGAAGAATGGCACAAGCTCCTAGGTCTGATAGGAAGAGTATGTGAAATGGTAAATGTAAAGTGCTTTGAATATTTCCTAAAACCTAATATGCACTGAATAGGTATTCTTTGTTATTATGAATACATCAATTTATGTCTCTTTATAATATGTGTATATACAGACACTTATTTGGTCAGCCCACATGAAGCTGCCAATACGCAGTCATTTTGAAAGACGAAAATGGTGATGACTTTTAGTTCAGTATCTATCTATCTATCTATCTATAGATATACATATATATGCATATCTATATATATGATATTCTATAACAATATTCAATCTTACATGTATATATAAATGTATATTTATTTTAGTTACTTTATTGCTTCTCTTTTTGCACATCTTCTCAAGGAAACAATGGCTTTAGGACAGATTGGAATTAATTTGTCACTAAATTATGTGTGCCTACTCTGTTAAAATTGTAAGTGAAGCAGAAAAGAGTGTGGGCTGAAGTGGACAGTACCCCTGGAATCTAAGTTGGACCTGTGTAACCCCTGGACATGTTATTTAAGCTCCCCAGGCCTCAGTTACCTTCTCTACAAGGTGCAGAAACTATACAATTAAGTATTAAATGAGATAATGCATACAGAGTACAGAGGCCAGAGGCCAAGCAGATAATGAGTACTCAAAAAATGATAGCTATTAGTACACAAACTGCTGATTGTTCACTAAAATTCCATTTTCTACTGAAAATGTCATGCAACCTACCTCCTTGCCTTCCCTGCCCTCTACCCTCCTCCCCTGACCTCTTCTTCCTCTGCTTCCCTCTTCTTTCCCTTTCCTTTAATTTATTTTCCTTTCTTAAAATTTTTTAAAGTTTATTTATTTATTTATTTTCAGACAGAGAGAGAGAGAGAGAGAAAGAGGGAGAGAATGAGCAGGGGAGGGGCAGAGAGAGAGGGAGAGAGAGAACCCCAAGCAGGCTTGACGTGGGGCTTGATCCCACAAACTGGGAGATCATGACCTGAGCTGAAATCAAGAGTTAGACACTTAACCAAATGAGCCACCCAAGCACCCCAAATTTTCCTTCCTTTTAAATGATAAACCTATAACTGACTACATCTGAGTTTTTCTGGATCTATCCATCTCTCTATAGATCTATATAAACCTTTATCTATCTATAAATCTATAATATCTATAATCTACCTATCCATCTAGACCTTTCCCAGAATATAGCACATTATGTTTTGATTTTTTTTTTTTGAGTTTTCAGGGTGATGAGAAATCTGTGAATTTATTTTGGGGGGTATGATTTATATACACAATATTTCTTGTCATTCTAGAAGGGGAAAATAATACTAATCCAATTGTAATCTATGCACCCTATTTTCCCCTCATTTGCTTGTAAAAAATATAACGAAATGTTGGAACTTTTGAGATCAATCAAGAGTGTTATACACAGTCCCTGTAAGAAAGAGTTGACTGAAGCCTGAATGTGCTTAAGAGTATGGCCCCAAAGAGGACAATTTGATTATGGCTAAAAAAGGAGGAATGCAAATTCAAGAGGCCAATCTTCTGGAAATGGTCATCAGTAGCCCTAACTGATGCATTCATGCCTATGTACAGTTTATCCAACTGCCCTGCCTCAGTCCATGAGCACAGCTGCGGTCACAGTGAAGTGCAGTGGCAAACACACTCACTTAAGAATCTTGGAGATTTTGTGTTTTCAGCTGCTAGGACCATGCTAGGTAAACACTGGGTGTGCAATAAATGGTGTTGAGGTAATCAAATGACTAGGAGGGACACTGGGCACAGCTTTAAGAGACGTTTTCTCCAGACCCATCTTCTGACCTCTCATTGGCAAGGTGGAAGGTGTGGATGGAGATGTGTCTGAGGAAGTGTCTGAAGCAACAGAGGGAACCTCTGGACGGTTGTCTAAGGCAAAGGAAGGATGTTTTGAATGTGGGATGTCGCTGTTCTTTTTTTAAAGTTTATTCATTTTGAGAGGGAGAGAGCATGAGGAGGGGAGGGGCAGAGAGAATCCCAAGGAGGCTCCATGCTGTCAGTACAGAGCCAAATGCAGGACTCAAACTCATGAACTGTGAGATCATGACCTGAGCCGAAATCAAGAGGCAGATGCTTAACTGACTGAGCCACCCGGGTGCCCCTGAATGTGGGCTGTGGCTGTTCTAACACAGTCCTGATACTGCTCTGAAGCAGGGCAGGAAAGGGGTTGTGAACATGGTCTTCAGGAAAAGGAGCACAGGAGACAGGAGGCAAAGAAAAAGAAAGAGAAATAAAAAAAAGAAAGAATACCTGAAGGCAATTAGAAACTGCATCTAAGGCACTGAAGGTGCATTTTCGTAAGCAGAAGAGAAAACCACTCTTGTTTGGTTTGTTCTGGTTTTGCCTGTTTGTTTTGGTTTTGCTCAATACAAGGGTGGGAGATATTTTTGCATTGGATTACAGGGAGAATTTAAGTTAATGAAAGAGTGAATATCCTAATGAATATCCCGAATTCAATACAGAATGAGTATAGTTCATACATAATCAGAGTGATTTTGAACAACATAAAACCTCCACTCACCCTACAATTTGGAAGGGTCCCTGCAAGGGAACCATTAAGGGAAGCCCAGACAATGTATTATAAGGTGCTCCTGACTGAACCTGATCAAGAACAGAGCTGCCCAGGGGTTGAGGAAAGCATTAGTGACATTTTCTTAGCTGAATATCTCTGGGCATTCAGAACCAAATTTTTAACAAGATATATGCATGGTCAAAATTATGATCAGGCAGATCATGGGAGGGCAAATACAGCTAATCCAAATGGGCCAAAGACGAATGAACTAAAAAGTTGAGAAGGAAGGAGATCTGTGTCTGACAGGCAGCAAAAGCAGGTTACCATGAATCGAACTCACCTGTCATCATGATCTTGTGGAATCGGTATATGTTCTCTACTTTTCTTTGCTCTTAAGTTGGGAGTGAGAGCTTATAGCTTAGAATATGTTGATAATAGGACCGAGTCCATATGCATGTTGCTTAGACTTTTTGGAGAATGAATCATAGAGGAGGAAAGTATCCGTATAAATAACCCAGGCTTCGGAGAGAAAAAAATGGAGTAACTGGAGAAGTGAAAAAGGTAGGCTATTTCATACTTTTTTAAAAAAAATCTCCCAAGTAAGAAAGCACTTTGGTATTTCCACAGACGTGGATTCAACTTAAAAAATAGTCATGGGGTTGGTTCAGGGCTCCTCTCCACTTCTATCACTGCCTAAATGAGTCATAAATCATTTGACTGTATTTTCATCTATTTCTGGAATGGCAAAGGGATGAGCTACTTGAAGTGGTTATTGAGGATCCATCCATTTATATCAAAGAGAAAAAATATGAGATCCACCAGATCCCCTCCCAACCCTTTGCGCTATGGAAAAGCTATTCGATTTTGCTGGCCTCACTCATCAGTTAAAAATGACCTCAGTGCGAAAGCTGGTCTTTGCCAAATGAATATGGAAAATATTGACGTAACCGCACGTTCTTCATCCAAAGAGAGCCGCAGAGCAATTGAGTTCCCTGTAACTCAGCAAATCTACCTTACCATTGGTCCTTGCCAGAGAACTTAAGAAAATGCTCACATTACAATATATCCTGAGCATAGAGATACAATTTAGGCTCCAGGGAACTGTCTCTAAGATGCCCATCTAGCTTCTTCCTTGGAATCATTCTTGAAAGACCGAAATGCAATCCTGTCTTAAGTTGATACCAACTTCGTTGGTTTCTTTGACGTCATGATTCAGGATTCTTGCAGATACCAGAGGTGCCTTTCAAACATAATTATAGCAATATCTAAAATCCTAGTGACTGGTCAAAAAATAATATGGTTGGAATGCGCATGTTCGGATGTCTGCAGATTTTCAACTCAACACTAGGTGTTAAAAATTTGGAATCCGGCTTCCAACCCCTGACCATGATGCTAAGCAAGTAGTTACAAAGTTTGTCCTATGGAATACAAGTTCCGTGATTTGCTAAAGAATATTCTGCGCAACAAACCATTTCCCTGTCAAGTTGGGAAAAGTTGCATCCTCAACTCTTCTTTTGGTGAGTCCCTATTTACACTGGTGTATTAAAAATGCTGCAGTAAAGAAGCCATTAATTTAGATTATTTCGGTATTTCTCAAAATCATTTCACCAGAGAACATTTCGGCTCATAGGATACATATTAACATCTTATTAAAAATATGCCACAGACCACAGTTTGGGAACACTTGCTAACGGAATCAAGAAATTGATGGGATGTTCAAATTAGAATAAGTGAAGTTTCCTGGACATCCCAGTAATTCTTGTACTTCCTTACATTTGTACATACTGTTCCTTCTCCCAGAATGACAGTCTATCATTAGGAATCCACCCGCCCCCCCCTCCCCAGCCCCATCCCTATGTTGGGTGAGATCTTTCAAGTCCCAGCTTAAAAGCAACTTCCTATGGGGAGCCTTTCCTGATACTTCGAGACTGCGTGGGGTGTCTCTCTTCTGATATTTCTTAACACTGTGACCTAGCTCCACATTAGCATTTAACAAGCCTTCTTACTTTTTTTTTTTTATTTGAAGGGATTGGCTGCACTTTTTCCCGATTGTAAACCGTAGTGCCTCTCCTAAGAACCTGTATACGGAATTGATAAATAAATATTTGAGAAACAGAGGAGTAGGAAAAACAAAAATTGTTCCAGGGAAGCAGATCCTCAGAGACACTGAACGGATCAGGAGGAGACACAGTAAGATCCCAGAGAGGTTGAGGGAATCAGAGGAAACCACAGCTTCCCTTTACCATTAGAAATTTATCCCAGAGAGAATGGCTATCAGGTAACCACTAAAATTATGGAATTGGTTCTAGGGGACATTAAACTCTTGTTCATGTGGACAAGACAGCCCCGGGGATAATTTATTCACAAGTTCCTTACTAATCTGCTTTAGAGGGAAGCCATGTGGAGAGCTTCTCTTGGATTCCAAAGCAAACAGATGTTCTGTCTCCCACAATGATGCTGAGCTACTTATATTTCCCCCCGCTCGGAGCCAATAGTAGTACATAGTACAATAGGAATTTTATGCATTTTCATGGAAAAGCAACTACACCATTTACATAGTCAATAGACTGCAACATTTCTAGAAACAAAGCTCTATGAATGGAATTGCGGAAGTGATGTCCTTGAGGGAAGATGCTACCGCTCTAGGCTTCAGTTACAGAATTAGGGGCATTGTTCCAGGATCCAAGTGGATGCAGGGCTGGTGGCGAGATCCATCTCTGCAACGGGGCTGAAGGGTTTCTCCCTTCAAACAAGCTTCCGTTTGACTCGAATAAAGCACGGTTTGCTCTGAGTAAAGGTAAAAGTAAAGGCTCACATATGGACCTCCTCTGTAGCCACTAAAGCTCAGTGCCTCACCACCTCAGGACTGATGTATGATCATACAGGCTCCTAAGGGGTTCCTCAGCTTCCGCTTTCCCCTTCATTCTGTCTTACAAATAACAAACTCGCCGCCAGACTGTGCCTGGTTCACAGACCTGCTCTCTCACGTGCTACTTGTGGCATTTGTGCAGGTTCCCTGGCCGTTTTCTCAGGTCACAAATCTGGAAAATAGGGACGATGATATGATCATCTACATCATCGGGCATGACGATCAAGATTCAATTAGTTATTAAGTGTCTGGCATGCATAACAATAAGCAGTCACTAAATGCTAGCTATTATTAATTTCATTAGTATTTAAAAAAATTTTTTTTAACATTTATTTTTGAGACAGAGAGAGAGAGCATGAACAGGGGAGGGTCAGAGAGAGAGGGAGACACAGAATCTGAAGCAGGCTCCAGGTTCTGAGCCATCAGCACAGAGCCCGAGGCGGGGCTCGAACCCACGGACCGTGAGATCATGACCCGAGCAGAAGTCAGACGCTTAACTGATTAAGCTACCTAGGCGCTCCTAAATATTACATGTGTAAAAGGCAGACCTCTCAGCTAATAGAAACTGATCTCTTTTTTTTTTTAATTTTTTTTTTAACGTTTATTTATTTTTGAGACAGAGAGAGACAGAGCATGAACGGGGGAGGGTCAGAGAGAGAGGGAGACACAGAATCTGAAACAGACTCCAGGCTCCGAGCCATCAGCACAGAGCCTGACGCGGGGTTCGAACCCACGGACTGCAAGATCATGACCCCAGCCGAAGTCGGACGCTTAACCGACTGAGCCACCCAGGCGCCCCTCAATAGTATTAATAATGTTAATAGTGTATCAGTCACAAAGCAGTATGCCACTCACTCCTCCTACTGAAAACCTTTTAGGATCTTCCCACGTCCAAACTCCTACCATTAAAAATACCCAACTCATGTAATACGTTACATCCTACTCGTCCTTGATACTCAGTCTAAAGTTCGGCCTGAAGATCTCCTACGTATACCCCAAACCATACTTAGCTCTTAGCCCAACCTTGAGATCGTTGTACTTAATGGTTCCCTTTTTGTAATATAAACTTTCTTCTTTTTAGTGGATTTCTAACTTTCCTTCAGAGTCTTTTCCAATGGGACTTCCCTGGCAAGATCATTCTCCCGTCTCTTTGGTCACGATACTGCATCTTGTGAAACAAACAAGACGACACTGAGTCACGCAACCACACAGGCGTGCGTGCGCTCACACGCCCAAGTACTGATGTACATTTCACACAGACGTATCTCAACCCATCCATCTCGAAACTATGAACAAGGACACCATTAATCTTGAGAATATTAGAACTTCCTGATCTGCCCATGGTATTGTTGGAAACGATGATACACAACCCGCTCTATTTTCTTGTTCTGTTCTGTCAGTTGGCTCTTGTGTTACGGGCACTAATCTTACATGCTTTTTTTCCCAAACACTGCACCAACTGACAAAAATGAAGCCTAAGGAAGAGACAAAATAAATGGAAATATTACAGCACTCCTAGTAAAGGAGAAAATATCTCTCCTTTGTTATTATAGGCCTTGTTTGAAAACAGTGAAAAATGACATTTTAATATCTGAGAATGCTGCTATGATTATTTTATTGTTAGACTTGATTTTGTTTTATTGGGGCACTCTACATTAATTTTTCCCAACCTAAAAAGTGAAATCTTACTCTCTGACTCCTCCCCCATCTTCTCTGAAAATAATTACTAATTATCTCCTTTCTTTTTTCTTCCCTCCTCTGTCCTTCCCTACTGGGATCTGTGATAGAGAATTTATGTATCTTTCCAGTTAGACGTAGAATTTTATTTGGGAAAGGGTTGTGGGCCATTTACCCAACTTTTTCAGAGTAAGGGGAAGAGGGTTTCTTCTATGGGAGTCAAGTGACCCTCTGGAACACAAGTCAGAAACAAGACAGTGAGTTCTAAGTCACTTAGGAAAATAATTTTCCTTACAGAGTGCTGTATGTACTACTTTCTGATATCTCAGCTTACATCCTGACACCTTCTATGAGGAGTCGTCTTCAAATACGGCTCACTCCTATGAGCTTTAAAGAACTTCTTTCTGAAGCTGCATAGTTTAGCAACTAATTATACATTGTCTTGCATTGTTCAGTCCCGTATTATAAGCCAGAAACCTGGAAATCATCCTTAAATCTTCCCACATTAAAAACAAAAATTAACTCCTTAAGATACTAGGTCTTTTATGCCCTGTGTATTAGTCACCACCCCTGCATTATCACCACCACTACATTAGCTTAGAGTCTCATCATCAGTTCTCACCCTAAAGGCTCCCCAACGGGTCTCCCTGCATCCGGTCTGACTCAAATATATCATCTACTCCATGGTTTTTCTAACTTACCAAGTTAATTGTGCCAATCTGCTGTTGGAAATTCATCGAGGGAGAATAAAACCCCAACATGGACCGTCCTACAAGACCTTTCATGCAATGGCTCTTGCCCGATGGCCTAGCCTCATCTCAAGTCAATACTATCTCCTCCCATGCTACACTCTTAACAGAATAATACACTACAGCAACACTGAAGTAGCTAAAGATACTGTAAGAAGGCAGCCGCACTCAAGCTGCTCTGTTGTTATGCATTCTGCTCTTTCTCTTTGAATGCTTAATCTTCCCCTCCAAGTCTTAGCTAAAGTGTTTCCTCCTCAGATAAAGCCTCCCTTGACCACTCTAGTGAAACTTAGATTTTTTTTTCTCTCATTTCCAGGACATTTTACGTATTTGCATTCTAACAGATTTCTTGCTATGCAACAGCGTTTGCAATTCCACAGTCTCAATTAGCGTGGGGACAAGCACTGCATTTCTTCTTGGCACAGCATCTAGGACACAGAAGGTATTCAACAAATATGTATAGGATAAATGAATATCATACCTCTGACCTAAATACACTGACTTGAAACAGAGGCCATGATACCCCCCCTCAGTGCCAATATTAGTGCTGAGTGTTTGGGAGAAGCTTATTAAGTACATTCCGGTAAAGACACTGATTTATTCACGTCATAAGACATCCTTCAATTTTATCTCTTATATTTATCATGGGCTCTCCCATATAAAAAATTAATAAAAGTATGAGCGTGCAATGCTAAAGACAGAGTAAATGGCAGTATTACTAAAAGTTTTATTCTCAAGAAAGGTAATGTAATGATTTTCCACTCTCGAGAATCAGACAAATAGTATGATAGTGATTATAAATTAGTTGCTGTCGTGTTAGACTTTTAAATTATTGTCATATTTTTTCTCTATTATTCTACAATGGGAACAAATCATCCTAAGAACTGTGAGTTCTTTAGAAGGCAGACCAACAAAGAGACACCACTACCAACACCACCACCATCAAATAACCACCATCACCACCACCACGACCACCATTACCACCACTGTTATCACCACCCCCTCAACCACCACTGTCATCACCACTGCCACCATCACCTGCTACCTTCATCACCGCCACTACACCCTTCATCAATAATTCAAACACTGGCTGCCAGCATATGCTAAAGTCCAGCCCAATTCATGCAAAGCTGAGTTCCCATTTGGCGGAACTATCAGCCATATTTTTTTTTTCTCTCACAAGAAATTAAATCTGAGAAAATGCTAGAGGGAATGGAATCACTGGCCTGGAAAAGCAGAATTTTTGGCAAGCGGCAAACCATTATGTCACTGACAGAAGGAGAAAGAATAAATAATGGAAGTGCCACAGGCTATTGTTTCTGGAAATAAGATATATAAAGTAATAGGCGTTGTTATCCTCCAGGTTGGACAAAACAAGGCAGAGATTCAAAGGAGGACAGATGAGACAGGCCTAAAATGAACACAGATACCAGAAGCTTCCCTCAAGGTGGAAGTAGGAGAGGTTTAAGGAATAAATAAGGATTTTATTCTCACGTAAAGACAATAATTCCTTTTGCTTTATCTGCAAGTGGATTTATGTGCTTCTGAAAGATGGCCTTTATTGAACTTTAGGAAAGAAGCCAGGGTAAAACAGAGTCGTGTTGACATTCTCCAAAAGGACTGTGTTTCTTTTCCTCTAAGGCCCAGTATGTAGAATGTCCAAATATCAGATCAGTCAGGAACAGGACAGTCAAACCATTTTGCCCTTTTTAGAATCATGGAAACAGAGCATCAGTTTTCAAATAGTTAAACAGAGAGTTTGCAGGTTTTACCACTGTTTCCTCTTTCAGAGATTAACACCAAAAATACAGATGCAAGTAGTGGATGCAGGGGAAGGAAATGAAGGAAAAAAAAAAGATCCTTTGCTTGTAAGGAACTCAAGATTCTTTTAGTTTGTCCTTTGGTTCTAATGCAGAACTTTATCAAAGTCATAAAAGAAAGATAGGCATCACCAATTGCTTCTTGTCAAAAGTAAATCTATCCTCTTCTATTTTATATTTTTTCCCCTGGGTCTTTTTAACTACAGTCTTTTCTGTCATATTTTCCCCAAGCTTCTTCAGCATACCTTTAAGTTATTCACCTAGATACAGTGAAGTCATGGGGTCTAGACTATGAGATACAGTTAAAACAGTGCTGGAATGGGGTAGGACCCAACAGAGTCCAAATCTAGGTTGGCTACTCTCTGACCTTCTACGGACTTCTGTTCTATCATCTAGAAAATGAACAAGTTAGTCTAGATGATCTTTGAGATCTGCTCCTAATTCTAATTTTCCCAGCTTCTACGCTGGCAGATTTTGGCAAATGTCTTGAGAAACAATTCATTCAATGTTCAATATTTTTTCAGTGCTCATTATTGCCTGACACTGGGTTATGTTTAAAGTGAACCAAGGAGATGGAGAAGAAGAGTAATTAAGTTTTCTTGCTTAATTATTCCAGTTATTTTCCTCACATCTTTTGAAAGTTAAGGAAGCTAGAAGAACATTATATTCACCTTTCCTCTCTGTTTTCCAAAAGAAACAGGAAGGAAAGATGGTGATCTTGGGCTTATGGCACAACTGACATTTCTGAGAGTCACCAGTGGGGCAGGCGAGGAAGGCAATCTAACCGTAAAGTTATAAAGAAAAGGGTAAAAAGAGAAAAGGCCTTTTTCTCTAAGATATTTACACAGGAGTTTTAGGAAGAGTCAAACATTTTGAGACACAGATCACATGGTGGAGAATTATAGTTAGCCTGCCAGCACAAAACAGGTGGTCATTAAATGTTGCTGAATGAGTGAAGGTGAATCGAACCAAAAATTATTTTTTTGAGATGTATGTGCTCATTCCAAAAAGTCTAAGACACAGTCTCTACATTTAACAAGAATTACAATGCAGTAATTATACACCTCCCCCCAACCACACTGTCACATGAAGGTCAAATAAAATAGAGTTGAGACTGTTTAAGTAAATAATAATAAACTAAAGATGGGTAGGATACAAAAAATAGGGGAGGGCGTATCTTGCAAGGGAGTCATGGCAAAAGAGCAAATGAACAGATTTAGTTGTAGAAGAATTAAGTAAAGGAGATAAAGAAATAAAACTAGAAATACAGTTTGGAAGCAAACCATAAAGATACACTTTGATATGGACTGAATATGTGTCCTCTGTCCCACCCAACTTCCTATGTTGAAGCCTCATCCCCCGAGTAATGGCATTTGAGATGAGGCCTAGAGGGCCTTCATACTTCACTACGGGATTAGTGCCCTTATACGAAGAAACACCAGAGAGTTTGTCCTCTCTCTGCAAGTTAGGAAGAGAATCATCAGCAACCAAATCGATGGGCACCTTGCTCTTGGAAGTCCCAGCCTCCAAAACTGTGCGGAAAATACTATTGTTTGAGCCATCCAGTCTATGGTACTTTGTTATAGCATCCCAAGTTGATTTCATCCGATAGCTCGTGGGAAACATTTGTTTTGAGACAGTGGTTTTGGGAAGACAGCAATAATTAGAGTAGCACTTTGAAAGATTAATGGGCTAAAAGGGTGCATGTGAGTTTACGAGAAATAAGGACGCCCCAAACAGAAGGAAGATAAACTGGTGGCTGTGCCCCGTTAGAAGCCTCTTGTAAGAATGAAAGGGGATTATGTAATATTTGTGGGAACCAGAACACAAAAGAAAGCACTGAGCAGGCAAGAGAGAAAGGCCTAGTCACAAAACAATACATAAAACCTGATGGGTGGTTCAGGGATGAAGTTACTGGAATCAAGTGGGACACCTGAGATGGATGCTTTCAGTGTCCACAGGTGAGCCAGGTCCAGAGTCAAAATTGGATAAGCGGTGGGTCAAGAGTTTGGAGGCACATGGAAATCACAGTTCAAGGCAAAGTAGCAATGAGGCAGATACTCAGGAGTCAGATGGATCCAAGGGGAGAAACAAACTTCAGTCTAGGGCCAGACAGAACCCAAAGAAACAGACAACTTGGGATTGGAAAATTAGAAGGCACTGATAGATAGATAAATGTTCTATTGTTTAAAATATTCATGAAAAGTCATCCCTCAGTTGCCGTTTGAACGTTTCTAGTGCTAGGAATTTTTCAAGTATGGAAGTAGCTCATTCTACTTTTGGTACAGGCCTAATTATTAAGAAGTTATTCTTTATTCTAAAATAAAGTCCACCACCTGTTCTTAAGGGAAAAAAATGATCGTAGGTCTGTTTTCTGCAAATATTTAAAATGTTTAACTTCTACATAACATCCCCTCAGATAACTCAAGCTGACGATCTTGTCTCTTTCTAAGCGAAATATCTCTGCTTCCTTCAAACATTCCTCATATATCTTAGATTCTCTATTATTATACATAGAACTGAATATAATATTCAAATAGGCTCTGATAAGTATGATTATTACTGCTCTTCTCCTGAGCACAATATTTCCATTAATTTTCATCTGATCGATCATATGATGCATTGGGTGTTATTGGTTTATGTTAATGGATACTGGATCAAGTTAGAGCAAAGAACATGATGTTTATCCTTCTTCTCAAATTCCCATGCTGTAACATAAATGTGTGTGTGTGTGAAAGAAATTCATAGCAGAGCTAGAAAGCTATTGGTAGTTCCAGAATTTTACAAAATTCTTAAAGGATACAAATATTTGGGATCATATCATCAAAGAAAGGAAATCACAGGATA
This sequence comes from Panthera uncia, assembly GCF_023721935.1. NCBI lineage: Eukaryota > Metazoa > Chordata > Mammalia > Carnivora > Felidae > Panthera > Panthera uncia. The sequence goes on along the minus strand of NC_064816.1, from coordinate 146,613,481 downwards.
AGATTACTCAGAGTATAAGTGTAGTTTCAGGGAAACTCTAAGCTCACAGCATGGACGCAGGGAGTGAAAAGGGGTCCAGGAATAGAAAGGGAGAAGGTTAGGACAAAAGTCTACCAGAAATGACAGAAACAGAGTACAGAAATAACATAAGGAAGGAAGTAATAAAAGAAAACCAGAAGATTTGTAGATCTAAATAAAGTTTCAGTCCTTAAGTTGGAAGGCACTGATGTGTGTTACGAAGGATGTATTTGTAGTCAACTCGTAAAATGTGCAGCTTTTCTTTATATAAATTAAGCCAGATCTACTTGCCTGCACATAGACTGCTGATATTTTGAACCAAGTCTTGGTTTAATTTGTTTATTGTTCCATATTGTCAAGATCTTTTTAAATTCTGACTACGATACCCATTTGCTTTTCCTTCCTTATTTGTATTATTCACAAATCTGCTAACCACGCCCACCTTGTCATCAATGCGTTGATACAACGTTAACAGGCAAAACTTCGCAACATTCTAATTGGAGATGTGAACCTTTAAGGCCCTCCAAGGAGTAATTAATTAATCGCTTCTGCATAAAAGTGTTCAATCAGTTTTGGGCTGCACTTTGCCTTTCCTACCTTCCACAGCCACAGACACAGGTCCTGAAAAATGGTGCCAAATGGCTACTTATGATCAAAATGTACAAGATGTCTGATGTTCTTTTCTTATATCTGTTCAGAAAACTTAATGAAGCTTTTATTTATAGTCTTATGAATTCATGACTGTTCCCAGTCATCACAGGACCCTAATTTTCACATGTGCATTAAGTCACCAGTCTACACGTAAAGCTTGCTCCTGACGGACAGCAAGTTCACCAGCGGGGTAAGTTCTTAAATTCTTCTTTTGCTGCTTGGTGAAATCTTGAGCTAACGTTTTCATCTTCCTGGTGTTACGACACTCCTTTCATCCTACAGCACCGCTCAAGAACTTCTGACACTGATTCCACAAACGCATCAATAAATTATATTTTAGTACCTAGATTTAGTTTCAACTCCAAACAAAATTAAAATAGCGGGGGCCAGGTCCTGAGTGTATACAGTTTGTGCGATGAAAGCAAAGTACAGATTGGTTGAGTGTGCTGCCATTTGTGTCAAAAGCACAAGCAATTTTTATGCAAAGTTCAGAACTTGTGCAGAATTATATACAGAATCTTTTGCAATGGTTGCCTTTCTGGAGGGAAACTGAGAGGACAATAGGCTGGCGTGCAAATGCAGGCAAAATACTGTGTGACAACATGAACCTTTTCAATGTCTATCATGTGTATCTATTCCTTATTCAAAGGAATGTTTTAAACTGAAAACAAAAAATCTCTACTGACTCCCAGGTCTTTGGACTTTGGGAACCAATAAAACTTAAAAATAGGAGCTAACATAACATTGCTAATTTTTTATTTTGCGACACAAGGATAACTAACCCATGCCGTCAGCATCATTTCATTAAAACAGAAACAAAAGTATGTGAAACCGGAAAACAAACAAACAAATGATGAAAGTAATATCAGAATAAGAAGCTCTGTTAGGGTTTTAGAAAATAAGTTCAACTGAATTGTTTTATTATTATCATTTTGTAGAAGACAAACATTTAGAAGCCAGTGATTCAAACCAGAAGACTTTCTCAGGCTAACTTGCCCTTCTTTGGCATCAATTATTCTTCTGCCCTTTCTGGTTTGCCATATATTCTCCTTAGAACAATGTGGAAGCAAAACAGTATTTTTGGAGTGCTACTTCCCTTTGGTAATCTGAAAATTATACAGTATTCTAAAAGACAGGGGACCTAGCTTCTCCTCAAGCTTCCTCAAAATAAAGGCTTCAGGTTGTTTTTGCCACCCATTTTCACCCTTTTTTTTCCCCCACATCTTAGTTCATTTAGGTATTTTCCCTCCAAATACTACTCCAATGATTCCAACATGCCATTGTTTTGTATTCATCTTGGTCTTTGTGTTTCACGTCCCAGTTCGTGTATGTATCGTAAGGTTCCCTTTAACACATGAACCCACTGTAATAACTGTCTGTGGCTGGACACGGGGGGCTGATTCCACTGTCATATGGGCTCAGATGAAAGTTCCTTTTGCATTCATTTGGGTGTCTGTAGGAGCTTCTCTTTCTTTTTAATTTCTCTTTTAATTAGACTGTCCTCGTTTTATTTGTTGGACCCCTCCATTTATTTTGAACTATTTCTTCTTGTCGAGTAGCTGGACATGCAATTTTACTGCTGCTTCCTCTTCTGTTTTGACATTTCCTTTGCTCATTAAAATGGCACGGCCTCTCCCTCTGCCAATTTCTTTTTGCTTTTGTGTCACCGATCAGTGTGCCTTGGTCAACGAGAAGTAAATCCAGAGGAGCCAGTCCATTCTCCACTTCTTCAACTCCTGAACTCTGCAGGTGACAGTAAAACAAGACATTTCCTTTCAGATGGCTTCCATTTGGCAAAAATTGAGTCGTAACTGATATGGAGATGTTTGAATTCCTTCGTTCTTAATATATGCTGTTTCTGTAGCAGTGTGGACACCTGAATTAAGAAAGCACTTTGACCATGTGGTCTGTATAAACCATCGTAAACACTACTGCTTCTGTTTCGCTATTCATTTGTCATCGTTTCAAAGCTCACCATACTGCCGGGTGCCTGGGTGGCTCCGTCAGCTTGGTTAAGTGTCCGACTCTTGATTTCGGATCAGGTGACGATCTCCCGTTTCTTGAGTTCGAGCCCCGCATTGGGCTCTGTGCTGACAGCACAGAGCCTGCTTGGGATTCTTTCTCTCCCTCTCTCTCTCTGCTCCTCCCCTACTTGCTCTCTCACTTTCAAAATAAATAAAACAAAACTTAAAAAAAAAATTCACTGCCTCTCTGCATTAATTTATAGATTTCTATACTTTAAAATTTTTTTTAATGTTTATTTATTTTTGAGACAGAGAGAGACAGAGCATGAACGGGGGAGGGGCAGAGAGAGATAGGGAGACACAGAATCGGAAGCAGGCTCCAGGCTCTGAGCCATCAGCCCAGAGCCCGACATGGGGCTTGAACTCACGGACCGCGAGATCGTAACCTGAGCTGAAGTCGGATGCTTAACCGACTGAGCCACCCAGGCGCCCCTAGATTCCTATACTTTAATATAATTCTTTGTTTTAGAGATGTAACTGACAAATTCTTTTTGTTTGTGGAGCTATAACTGATATACAACATTATATTAGCTTCATAATACATGTATGTATATTAGACATACAACATCATGATTCAATATCATACATCAGCATCATAATAATTCAATATCATATATCAATATCAGAATAATTCACTATTATACTTTAATATCATTCTTGACGTAGAAAGTCCCCCATCCATATTACACCTGTTTTACTGAAACAAGGTACGGCCTCTGTGGCATTGCGTCAGCACTAACTCTTAGGCAACAAGTTTTCCAATATCTGTGAGATTCTATGACACCCAGAAAGTATTCTGTTCCAATTATGTTTCAGTGTTTCAGAAGGTAAAAAAGCTTAATTGCGATTAGTTTTGGTCACTCTTAATAAACTCCACTTATTTTATTAAATGTAGTTTTCCCACTGGTCAGAAAGGAGAGGTTAAAAAAAAACAAACAAACAACAAAACAACTGAATAGATGTTACAGAGAGAAAAGAGACCAATTCCATGGCTGCCTGTGCTGAAGAGTCAAAACGAGTTATACTCTGATTAAGAGCCCATGAAGAAAGGGACAATTCTATCTTAATGGGCTTTTCAGCTCCTTTTTTTTTTTTCTAACTGCAAAGGGAAAGGAAGTAGAAACCTTGTATGTCTTGTGGGAGACTGGACAAAGAAAGAAGAAAACATTTGGCAATGCTCACTGGTCTCGTAATATTTTTGGGTATTTTTTTGCAGGCAGACAATTGAAAACTGGTTTGCTTCCAGCCCTTAAACTGCCAAGGCCTACAGAAGACCATAATACGAAACATCCAGGCAGCATTCAGAAAGCTCACAGAGGTCACAGAATGTCAAGATTTGGGTTAGTCTTCATTGCCTACAAAATCTACAGGGGAGAAAGAGTTAAAATCTATAGAAGAAGCTGGAGTCGAAGTGTTCTGTTACACAGCGATCCTCTATAGATTATTCCATAGAAATGTTCTTAATTTGTTCCTAATCCTCTTGGAAAATATACATTGATGCGTAGATATATTTACCCATTTCTTAGAGATTGCCAGGAACAGATAATGAATTAAGTATTTGAAAATTATGTTCTCATGTAAATGTTACACTGTCAGAATTTACTTTTTTTTTGCACGAAATATTACCTGGGGAGGAATTAGTTGACCAGTTATGCCAACTGGTCATATATTTTGGCCAACATATATGGCAGAGCAGCAGAGGGCCAAACTTTTAAAACAAGAATTTTCCACAAAATAAAATGTATTAAAAATTTCTTTTAATCTATTTCATCCATGGACTCAACTAAACAGTGCGGTGTGCAAAGACGAAGTACAAGTGGGGACCCAAGTGCCTCCGAAAGGAGAGGCTGTTTCTGTTATAACATCTGGGACCAAGTCAGAAACCTGGGTAAACTGTTATAGCGGGAGTCTGCCCAGGTCTGTGTGTAGGCACTGGTTCTCAACCCCAGAAGCACGTTAGAATCATCTGGAGAAGTCTTTTAACTAATGCCTTTTCCCGGGTTCCACCCAAGTGACTCTGATTTAACTGTTCTACCGTGGGATCCAGGCATCAGTGTTAGGTGATTCTTAGGTGAGACCAGGGCTGTGATCCCTCGTTAGCGACACCATGCCTCTAGGTATGAACAGATGAGCCCACAGCTGATCTGTCTAAACTAGCTTAGTGGGGAATTGTGCCTCGAATAAAGAAAAGTCAATGTCATCCATTAACTTCAGCACGTTCTTCCCTAAGTTTTCATCCTTGAAAACAAAACATCTGAGATCCTGCAGCACAGAGCTCTTGTGGGTCAATTAACTTCCTCCTGAGCTCCCATCCGCCTTTTTCAGGCAAAGCATCCATCACCCACTGTGAGGTAACCATCGCTCTACTCCTTTGCTCCCCTGCATTCAAGTTCTTTCAAGCTAGGGATCACGTTTTCTTTAACTCCCTTTTTCATTCCCTATCACTATGCCCACACCAAGTGTCGGAGATAGACACTTATTCCATAAGTATATTAATTAATGGAAACATAAAGACATGTGAGGCGTCAGGGGTCTCCATTACTCTGGGTATTCCCGTTTTATTTTTTCTTTCTTTTCTTCTGGTCTAGACTTTCTGCTCTCTTCCCTCCCTTTTTTTTGTTTGTTTTTTGTTTGTTTGTTTGTTTTGCTCCTCTTGAACTCTTGGACAAGGTTTTGCCTCAAAAGTAATTTTCTCTCTCTTTTTCCCTGCTCCACTTCGGCTCCCTTCTCTCATTCATCCATGTAATATCACAATCCAGTTGTATTAAGCTATGCTGTGACTTCTATCTTCAATTTACCTGCACGTGGTGAAGTTCTTTGGAAAGCAAGGGTTATATCTTCATCAGAGTTCCTACTACTGTGTAGAGAATCATTTCAGTCCTTAATAAATCCTTGTTGACTTTCAGGGATTTAATTATTTTTCTGCGAGTGAACTCTGAGTCAGTTGGAGGCGGCTTCTCAGGAGTACAGAAAGTGCTTTGCATAAATGTAGATTTTCATGAGAACTTTACTGGCTCTTGTAACCCGGTGCTGCTGTTTACTCCCCATACAATGCCATGCTCTAGCAGATGAAGCATATCTTGTAAGTTTTGTGTTGTTTTCCAAACCGCTTCTAAGGAAATGAGATTTTTACTCTTCCAAAAATTGTACTTCTCCATGAACTTTGAATTGAAAGGATGTTTTCACCTTCCGAATATGAAGGGCCTAACAGATGACCCCTGAGACCATGGCGTAGGCTTTCTGTTCTTATTTAGAGTTTATCTAAATTCACCTAAATTTCTCTTCCCCTTCCCCTACCACTCTACCCTGCACCACCCATTCACCGGACAATAATATTGTTACTCCAGAGTTTTTAAAACGTGGCTATATGCCCCTCAGTGTAGCCTGAGACCCTATTATCTTCTACAGATGTCTAAAAAAGTTCACTGAGAAGCTATTTTTATGTTCATGCCCCGGACCCTGAACCTTTTTTGGGAATGGTCTGATGTCACATGAACAATGGTGACCCAAGTCCTCCTCCTTCCTCCCCTCCTTGCCCCGCCCCACCCCACCTGGCCCTGCCCAGCCTGGCCTCTCCCCTCCACATATAAATGGTCAGCCTTCCTGTGAGTTCCTTTCTGCTTCCTTCTCTTCACATTTCTTTCCTTCTATCTTCCATTCATGCTTGTTTTCTGGGCCCCTTTTGCTAACTCTTTTCTCTAACAAAATGTATTTAGATACCTCTCTCTGTTAAAAAGTTTGAGAATTTACTCACCAATAAACTTATACAATTGATTAAAAAATGAATAAACATACATCTGCTACTGTCCTCATTTTTATATTAAAATATGCTCCGAAGTATGAAACTTACAGATTGAGAAAACAGTAAAAGAAACAATATCTTAAAATACTACTTTTTATATTTATTAATTGAACAGAAATATTTTTGTTTTCATTAAAAATATACAATGAAGGGACCTCATCAAAATAAAAAGCTTCTGCACAGCAAAGGAAACAATCAGCAAAACTAAAAGCAACCAACAGAATGGGAGAAGATATTTGCAAATGACATATCAGATAAAGGGTTAGTATCCAAAATCTACAAAGAACTTATCAAACTCAACACGCAAAAAACAAATAATCCAGGGAAGAAATGGGCAAAAGACATGAATAGCCACTTCTCCAAAGAAGACATCCAGATGGCCAACCAACACATGAAAAAATGCTCAACATCACTCATCATCAGGGAAATACAAATCAAAACCACCTTACACCTGTCAGAATGGCTAACATTAACAATTCAGGCAACAACAGGTGTTGGTGAGGATGCGGAGAAAGAAGATCTCTTTTGCACTGCTGGTGGGAATGCAAACTGGTGCAGCCACTCTGGAAAACAGTAGGGAGGTTCCTCAAAACACTAAAAATAGAACTACCCTCCGACCCAGCAATTGCACTACTAGGCATTTATCCAAGGGATACAGGTGTGCTGTTTCGAAGGGACACATGCACCCCTATGTTTATAGTAGCACTATCAACAGTAGCCGAAGTATGGAAAGAGCCCAAATGTCCGTTGATGGATGAATGGATAAAGAAGATGTGGTATATAGATATATGTATATATACAATGGAGTATTACTCAGCAATCAAAAAGAATGAAATCTTGCCATTTGCAACTATGTGGATGGAACTGGAGGGTATTAAGCTAAGTGAAATTAGTCAGAGAAAGACAAAAATCCTATGACTTCACTCATATGAGGACTTTAAGAGACAAAACAGATGAACATAAGAGAAGGGAAACAAAAATAGTATAAAAACAGGGAGGGGGACAAAACAGAAGAGACTCATAAATATGGAGAACAAACTGAGGGTTACTGGAGGGGTTGCGGGAGGGGGGACGGGCTAAATGGGTAAGGGGCATTAAGGAATCTACTTAAATCCTTGCTTCACTATATACTAACTAATTTGGATGTAAGTTTAAAAAAATAAAAAATAAAGTTAAATTAAAAAAAATATGTATACAATGAAAGTATTTGTAGTGGAAACAACTTGGTTGAAGACACATCATTTTAAAAGTATGTTGGGATAGCATTTTAAAGGACAGTCATTTGAAAGTTTGGTTCTAAGCTCGGTTTAGTTCTATACTTGTGCAACTGGTTTATTGAGTCTAACCCAGTGAGCTTTAAACATGAAATAGTAAATATTTTGTTCATCATTGACCCAACCATGCTTGGTAAAATTGTTCTTTAATGTTATCTTAGGGAGATCCCAGATGGTCTCAGTTACTGTGATGGCCCACTCCACTTTAAGACATGCCTCATCACCAAGAGGGACTGTATCTCTGGTTTCTGAGTAGGGCAGGGTCCTGACTACTTGATTTCGCTCCTACTCAAGCACCTTGGAATGAGGGGGTGGGGCGTTCCGGTCGTGGGGCTGGCTTTCCCACTTCGCCCAGGGTCTTGCTCTTCTCGAGTGGGATGAGTCAGAAGAAGAGAAGAGGGAAAGAGGAGATTCTCTGGCACAGTTTTTTATACCTGAACTATGTACGAGGCTTCAGGCTCATTCCATGGGCTTCTGGCAACCTCTGTTAACATGTCAGTCTCTGTGTGGATGATGTGGGTGGTTTTCTAAGGCAGTAAGCCGCTTTATTCTAGCCCTTTCTATCCCCCAAGACCCAGTTATAGAGAAGCAATCTTGTTTGTCTTTGGCCACCGGCAATAGTTCGCTCAGTCTCTTCTCGGGCTGAGTGCCTCAGTGCTCAGTGGCCGGGCTCCAGGACACCCACACAGGTCCTGCCCTGCCTGTGCTGTCTGCTCCCCTAAACCTGGAGCCACAGGAACCACGGGGACAGTGACTGTACTACACGAGGCATCCAGGAACTGGGGTGGGGTAGCCCCCATCCTTCATTTCATCTTCACTGTTTGCTCTAGTCCCTTATCATCCACTTCAGAGATCGCCAGGAAAATGTGGGCCCTGGTGTCTGTGACTATGTTTAAGTACATCTTCCACATTCTGGGGACACTGTAAAGATCTCCCAACAATCCCATCATCAATGTCCCTATTTCCACTCCGATAGAGCTCAGACGGGGCCTGTAGGACTGGCAATCCTAGAACCTGATATTGGTACCCACATCTCTCAGGCACCTTCATGTCAATGAACAAATTCCTTGTTACTCCCTCACCCAAATCACTTATCCTGGGTGGAAGCCTATAGGCCCCTTTAAAATGTGAACTTTAGGGCCATCTGGGTGGCTCAGTTGGTTAAACATCTAACTCTTGATTTCAGCTCAGGTCATGATCTCAAGGTTCATGGGATCGAGTCCTGCAGCCTGCTTGGGATTCTCTCTCTCCCTCTCTCTCTGCCCCTCCCTTGCTAGCACATGCCTGTGCATGCATTCTCTCTCAAAAGAAATAAGTATTTTAAAAATGTTTAAAATTTATACTTTAGGATATATTTTATTTATTTTATTTTATTTACTTTGGGATATATTTTAATGTAAAAATTAGTTTAGTAGTAGATGCATATTTACTTGGTTATAAGCTATATACATTTATTTGTGGGTGAATTCTCAATTTTATGTTCAGCTGAAAGATGTGTAGAGAGAACACCATTAGAGGAAAGAGGGTAGGGAAGGAGTGCGGAAAAGAGGGTAAGAGGAAGGTGGCAGGAAGACAAGGTGAAGGGGAGAGAAGAGAAAAGGGGCGAGAGGAAGAGAGGTCAGGACTTGGGTCACCGTTGTTCTTGTGACACTGGGTCCTACCCTAGAAGAGGTGCAGAGTCTCCAGGGCACAAACATAAAAACACTCTCTCAGCCCCTTTTCCGGACATCTTTCAAAGGCAAGGGAACAACTGAGACGGGCAGACTAGACTGAGTGACACACAGGTTCTTAATAATAATGATAATAATAATAATAATAATAATAATAATGCTGTCAACTGAAGACGCATTGAGGACACAGCAGGTGACTCACCTCTGTCCTATCCCCATAACAAGACTGTTTCGGGTCACTGGTGTCTCTTCTCCCCCTGCCCCCCCAGGACTTCCTCACCTGTTCTCACTTTCAGCAGATGGCCCTGTCCCTTGTTCTTACAATGAGAAAACAGAAATTAATGAAAGGAAACGTCCACATGCTCCCACTGTGCATTTAACAGCTACGAGCATCAGAGCATCTCCTGGCATGCTGCTACCAGAGATGACGTCCCTACATCCAAACCAGGGACAGCGTCCCCCTCATTCAATAGGGTTCCATCTTTTCTCATCTACCCCAGGATGTCTCTCTCCTAGTTTTCTCCTCCTTTTCACCTGGCTCATTCCCATTAGCACACAAATAATTTGCCAAATTCTCACAAGAAAAATGGAAAGGTTTTTTTTTTTAATGACACCAGTGTCATCAGTTTCAAGATGTGCCCTCAAACAGAGAGACTGCATTACATCAAGCAACCACAAGGAAGGACCTGCTATGTTTCCAAAACGGGTGATCAAATGGCAAATATTTAGTTACTAAATTTCTAGCTTGGTTCATTAGGTATCAAAAATTAACTTGACTTCTGAGTGAACTGATTTAATAATTCTTGGATTGATAACATGGTTTGATTAATTAGAGATGTGGCTTCAATAAAATCTTTACATTTTGATCTAGACATGAAGATTTCTTATGAAGTAACCCAAGTCGCTGAGGGGTCATAATATTTTTAAACAGTTTCAGAATTCTACAAAACATCTTGTATATTCAGAAAAAAAAAACAAAAGAAAAGAAAAAGAAAACCTTCTCAAATGACTGAGGGTAAAGATACTAGATGTTTAATATATTATGGAGACTTGTAGTCCTGGTATACTCTTTGTGGCTTTCCCAGATAAATATATGTATTCCTGAGCTAGTTATTCATTTGTCAGAGATCCTCACTTATTTCTTGGGTGTTACTAAGCAGTAGTCCAAAGAACAATCCAATATTTTCATAATACTGAGGATGTCCTTGCACAGCAGAGAAATGTACTCGTATTTTTCCTCCGACTTATGTCTTTGTCAGCTTGTTTAACTCTATACTTCTGGTCCATCTTCAAGAGCATCCAATCAGTGGACAAGGAGTAAGTCAACACTTGGAAATCAGAATATACTGAGTACCACGTCAATAATGACACTCTTGGCTCCCTACTTAACAGACTATTTGGGGTGGCAGGAAGCATAATGACAGCTTTTGTGTTGATGGGAGTGAGCTGCCTCCAATGGATGGGCTGGAAAAGTCACAGAGATGGCCATTCAAAGCCCTGGCTTCCTGCCCTGGTGAGTTCCTGACTTATGGTATTGCCTACTCAACACAAATTAAAGTGGTGTTTTGGCACCTGGTCTATAGGGCCAGCCAAGATGGCTGTCAACCCAGGCCAAAATATGGACTTCTTCAGTTAGGTGCTCCTGAGGAGACCTGAGGGTACAGTCCCAGGCAGTCCTGGGCAGTGGGTCCTGGGGCTCGCCTCCCATCATCTCAGACGTGGCCTCTAAGTAGAACATATCCACTGTCTGCTGAGGCGTGGGCAGGAAAAGGGGTCATCATGCTACTGCTTGCACATATCTTCTGGTAAAATGGGTGTCATAATAACAAAAGAAGAGGAAAAAACACTTCTCATGGTTCCATTCCCTCTCTCTGTTCTGTGCAGGCATTAATTTGTTACTTCAGGTTACCCTTTTAAACACCCCCCCCTGGCAACTGACTATATAACCACAGGCAAAGGGAGGTGAGCCAAGGCTCATGTGTCAGCGGTCCCCATTTATTTAATAATAAAGGATAATATGAAGACGGCCTAACAACCGAAAAGGGAGTATATTAGTAATTTTCAAACCCACTGGGCGTTTGTGGGGTGTGGGGTGTGGGTAGAGGCTTCCTGCCTCCTTTGCAACTGATACGCTCCACTTCTATCTATTTAATATATTGGTGTTCTGTAATGGAGAATTCCAAAACCAGATCTATTTCCAATCTGGGCTTCCTGTTACTATCTATACCCATTAATCTTAGGTCAGAGTGAAACAGCTTTTCTAGATGACTAAGAGTTGGCATTTCCCCCTAAACAGTACATTTATATTAAGGATCATCTAGAAAATAGTTCAAACAGAAAAGAAATAGTACATAAAAAGAATGCATAAAAACTAAGGAAGAATCAAAACAAAAAGGCCACTGACTAACAATCCTTTCTCTTTCTTCTCGTAAAGGCCATATGCTATATTCTATGCCATTCCAGAATCCTGAAATAGACTCCTTCTTTTCACGAGCTCACCCCCCCTTGTTCAAAACTCTTTTTAAATTCTACTCTCTATGATGACAATTATAGTATCTCTCCTTTTCCCACCAAAAATCTACATCAGAGGGGAGAGAGAATCCAAGAATTTTTCCTTCTGAGCTACTTCTAACACCAAGAGGAGTGTAAGGATGAAATAAGGTGCTCAATAATTATCAGTTGACGCATTATACCCATTTATTTTACAATAAAATGTATGACAAAAATTAAAATAAAAACTCGCTATCTATGCCTACAAGTACAGTTAGTGTTCATATGGCAATTTATAACACTTTGCGTAGATAACATATGCTTAATGTGCCAAGTTGAAATTCAGGCATCAAAAGAACAGGTCCTCACTGTTATCAACTTAGTCTCATGAGAGTATTAAAACCAACCAAACAAACAAAAACCAACAGACAATCCCCCCCAAAACACCTAGCACCAAAGGACATACAGAATATCCCAAATGTTAGTGCATTGGCAAAACCAACTGCTCAGACCAGTAGCCGTACTTTCTAGGACTCCAACAGCTTAACGGAGCCAAGCATGCCTCCTTAAGAAGGGGAAAAAAAAGACCAAAACACTCCTCATGGGGATGAAGTGGTCAAGCTGAACCATGTTCCATCATGGCTGTGGATCTTTAACTCAGAGTTGGAATCTGATGAATGACACATGAATGACACATGCTACATACAGTACAACGCGTCCCATTTTATTCTACCATTGAAACGGAGACTTGGTCATTGGGGAAATCACAAGGAGTGAAGCAGGAGGTGAGGGACTAAAGGCAGGAATATTCCCAGGAAGTAAACGTGAATATACACCCAGTAGAAACATAAAAAAACAAAACAAAACAAAACAACGACAACAAAAAACAAAACAAAAGAACACCACAAACCCTGTCACAAAAAGTGCCATCTTCACTCATGCTACTATTATTTGGGCCAGGAACATAATTTATAAAACCTGAATTAATTAATGTGTTGTTATGACTGGAATATCAAATGTCTTGGCTAGCGAAGGAAGCAGTCAGGACACATTTTAGAATTTGGTCGTGAAACACTGGGAGGAAAGGTGAATAATGTTTTTTTCTCAAAAGGGGAGCTGGTCAGTGTTAAAGAAATCACAAGTGTTTAAAACTCTTTTATGGCTAAATGGAACTTGGGACTACCGGAGCAATAAAGGAAACTGTGAAAAATGGTTGGTCCTGTGGTTACTCTACCTGTGAAAATAATTAACATCCAACTAAATGACAATTATCGTGGAGAGTGAGACCTGCTCCATTCGAATTAATGTGCCACAAAAAGGAGAAAACAACTGAAGCAGCCAGTGAGAAATGTTATAAGCGGAAAGGGACTCCGGCTAAAGCATTTCTTTCTCTAAATACATAGCACATGTTAAAGAATTTATAATAAAACTTGTTATTAGACAGATTCACATATGCCATGACTGATTGTTATGGATCAGAACTTTTTAAAAATATTTTTACTTTTGCTTTTGCCCATTAAAGAATCACTTGTTTCTTTCATGGCTATCACTTAGCAATTATATACACATTCTTGAATGGAAGAAATACTCATGGATAAAAAGGGAAGAAGATAATATGGCAAGAGGCATCCGTTAGAGAATCTATGAGCCCTCTCTAACCTTCTCTCCTCAGCCATTTTCCGTTCTGGTTCTGCACACCAACCCCAACTTCAACTACCAATCTACGCTTTTGTTCTAGAACTTCTATCCTGAGCCTCAGGCTCATATATCCTACTACGTGAAACACAAATCTGTGAGAATTCCCTAAGAGAACCAAGAAAGAAAAGTGTGGTACATAGGGCACAGTATGAAGCAGGGCTCGTTAATATCCTCAGGACTGGAGGAGGAAGAGAAGAAAGAAGATTCCTGGAACCAGGATGTAATTCTGTGACAAGGACTGCCTGACAGGAACTTGGGCCTTCAGTAGAGGAAGGCAGCAATTTATACTGACCTGGAAGGAGAGATGAGGTAATAAATACCCTAACCTAACTCTCCTCTTGCCTTCTGAGGAGGCAACTCCCCTCATATTCTGGTACCTCCCATTGGGTGAACCCATGTGGCAACAGAAAACCCATGGATATAGTCCATATGGCTCAGCTTCCCGGGGGATTAAGTAAAGTGAAAGAGTGGAGAACAAAATATATCCAGCACACCTACCTTTTCAAGTCTTTCATGTTTTTCCTATGTTGTTTGTAGTTCCATAAACTCATTGTGGTTCATGGGGAGAAATAATCAAAAAGGGAGTTCATAGAGGGAGTCCATTGACTATGAAGAGGAAAATGCATGATGGTTAGTCAAAAGAAATAAAATGAACTGAATTAATAGGTGTAGGTGATAATACACAGGTCCACAGGACGTTATGGAAAGACAGGTACTATGGAGGGAGAAGCTGGCAGAACTGTGGAATAATTCTTTTGATTCTGGAAGTATGATGAACCAAAGTAAAAGAAAGAATAGTGAAAGTTTGAGATTTCACACAAAACTAAACATGTGCACTTGGCTCACTTGCTCAGACAGATCACCAACTTTTGACAATGACATTCTGGGGAGAAAACATATAGAGGTGTGTGTAATAAAGAACAGAAGAGACAACTCTGGGTAGGCTTGGATCATTTCCTCTTCTGTTTTGGTAGCTTCTCAACCTGCCAGTCTTATCACAGTCTCTGTTACTACAAATGAAGAATCAAGTTTCTGACTTATCTAAGTAACAGAGTTCTAGAGGCTCTCCCCATGTTAAAGAGGCCATTTCCCCACCACAATTCATTTCCTGTTACATAGTTGAGTAGATAAGCTCTGGCCCAAGCTCTCCTCTCGTCACCACGGTGAGAGGATGGAAGGGGCACTGGGTAAGAAAATGAAAGACTGTGTGTGTGTGCCTATCTGAGGCCGAATCCTGTTTCTTTGGTAGTCTTCTGTCTTCCCGCCTCCACCATCAGTCGGCAGTGTTGATGGACCCAAGCTGAGGGGTCCGGCAAGCAACAGGCACTGCCTCTGTGATGCTGCTGTGCCTTCTGGCTTGCTTTGTCTGCCTGACAACATTAGATCATTCCTTAAATCTTAGGATATATGATGCCTGCTCTGGTCCAGGGTTGAAGTTTCTGGTTTATGCATCCATTTCTGCCTCTGCCTATAAGCTCTCTGAGGGCAAAAATAATATCTGTCCTCTATATTTTCAGTGCCCGTCAGGTGAATGTCCATGACAGGTATTCAATGAACATTAGTTGAATGAATTATTGTGCCTGTGGTATAATTAAATGTCCTGTTTGATGTGAGAGCTTACTAAATATGGGTTCCTAAGGATAGGTAAAATAGATTAAACCCCTCATATAATCAAGATACTTATGATCTTGGAGACCCCCAGAAAATAAGTATATCAGAAAAGCTATCTCTATATTGAATTGCATTCTGGTACTCTATCATAGAGGATAATGATCCTGTAAGATCTCTGTGAGGTCCATTTGTCAATATGACAAAGTCAGTGGCATAGGGCAACTAACCTAGGGGCACTTAGGGGCTCAGTCTCCAAATATGCAACAACAACAACAAAGGGAGCCAGTCTACAAGGCTGTCAGAAGATGTCATCTAAGAGGGAGTCTCCTGGAGTATCAACTCCGGTCATGAAGAATACAGGATACTAGTCTAGAAGTCAGAAGTCCAGAGCTTCAGAGTTTAAAAACTTAAGCAAGCTGAACAATGTTCCTGGCCCTCAATTCCTCTTCTCTAAAATGACATGGTTGGATTATAAGACCTTCATATTAGCTCAATAAAGAGAATATGGGAATAACAGTAGAAGGAAGGAAGAAGAAAAAATGAGGGAGGATAATTAAAGTATTGCTTTGAATTTTAATTTATTTTTGAGAGAGAGAGAGAGAGAGAGAACGAGCATGAGTGGGGGAGGGGCAGAGAGTGAGGGGAACAGAGGCAGCACAGAGCCCGCTGCAGGGCTGGAACCCGTGAACTGTGAGATCATGAACTGAGGTGAAGTTGGAGGGTCAACCAACTGAGCCACCCAGGCATCCCTAAAGTATTGCTTTGAAAGGAGTATTTTGCATGCTGTAGTGATAGAACATGGCATAATTACAAACATTATATTTTATACTGTCATATTAGAAACAAAGAACTATTTGTCCTATACCAAATATTGGGAAAAGGTCAATGGATGTCTTCAAAGGTTTACTCATACATTGTCTGCCTTCTTCTCTCTCCACATCCCCACAATCCCTCCCATCTACTTCTGCCTTTGGCATGAAAATCAGCCCACAGCCATGGGGTTCATCTCACAGAATATGTAGTGGGACTTATCAAGGATCAATGTTCTACTCCCACCACCCTGAAGATCTATGGTGTCAGTCCAGTGTTTAGGGGACTAGGGAGCCAGACCCTGGGTGTCTCATAGGAGAGTAAAAGGAGTAGCACACAAAAAGCTCCAAGGACACTGTATTTTCCTCCATCTAAGAGCCACTGAATAAGGAGGAGAAAGAAATGAGCAAGAAGGACAGATGGCGGGCAGAACCCGAGAAACTGCTAACAGGTGGGAAGGCAAAGAATGCGTGTAGACCACAGGACACCATTTCAACAGCAAAACGTGATTTCCCTCTAGTACAACTCAGCATATTGTTCACGCACAATGATTTAGTGCTTAAAACGATGAATGGGGGGTGGTGGTGGGAAAGAGTGAGAGAATGAATGAATTGATGAATGAGTGATTTCATTCAAAATTCCACTTCCACCATATTCTTCCACTCCAGATCTCAGGTTATTATTTGAGGATATCATTAGGAAATGACAGAAAAATCACTTCCCTCTGTCCTCTCATATGCCAAATGCCCCAATCCTCCGTTTCTCCTATGCAGTCAGAGCAAAGAGAATGACAAACTATCAGGTCCGTTATAACCATGAAACAAAGGGGGAGTAGGCGGCAGTAATAAAACCTAAAGCTGACCAGCCAGCCAGCCTCTCTCAAAGTCACATTTTATATTTTCTGCTCCAACTGTCATTTCTCTAATGCCTATCATATATCTTCCACAAGGTTTCAAATCATATCTACATTGACCCCCACCTCTCCCCAGACTGGGAGTTCTGGACTAGTGGTTGCTTTACAACAAATTCCATGTATCATCAAAATTGACAGGGTTCCCTGGATATTGATGCGTCTGGCTCACTTTGTTTCATTTCTGTGGGAAGAATAAAGCCGAAGTAACAAGAACCATCCCAGCTGGGTATCCCACACGGTCCCATGCAAACGGCCTCACTCAGGTGCCCCTCTGTTTGAGGAGAAAGAATCTCAGTGGAAAAGAGACCATGACATCGTGTGAAAAAAAGCACCGGACCAGTTCAGTCTTAGTTCAAGCCTTCCCACCAATTTACGGTGCGACTTGGTACTCCTTAATTCATGTTCTGGATGCAAACTCAACCTTTAGGAAGCTGGAGGGTCTCATTAGAAAAGGGCAACGAAGGAGCAAAAATATTAACAGACAGGAGTGTGTGGGTGGCAAAGTCAGTTAAGCATCTGACCCTTGATCTCTGCTCGGGTCCCGTTCTTGTGATTCGGGGCACGGAGTCCCGTCTCTGGGTCTGCATTGACAGTGTGGAGCCTGCTTGGGATTCTCTCTCTCCCTCTCTCTCTGCACCTCCCCGACTGCCGTGCACACACGCGTGCGTTTGCGCGCGCTCTCTCAAAACACATACACTTAAAAAAAATCTAAAAAATATTCACAGACATTCCATACAAAATAAAACATTTACGACCAATAAACAACCTCACCTCAGCAGCCGTCAGAGAAATGCAAACCATGAGAAACCGTTTTACCACCACCAGATTGGCCCCACTAACAAAACAATGTCAAGTAATAAAAAGAATCGGCACAAGCATGATCCCTTCTACCTCGCTGGGGAAATTTTCCTTTATAGGAAACAATTCAGCCTTACCCTATAAAGGGGAATATTTTTATACTGTACATCTGGTAACTCCTGGTAGTACAGGTTTATACTACAGGAACACGATTACACTTCAAGTTACTGAATAGATGAGTTATTTACCTATATTCATAGGGATTTAAGGATACAGAAAAAGAGTAGACTCGTGAATGAAGGAGTTAATACATGAGTGTATAGTTTTATCTGTTTACTTGAAACTGTTTTTACAAGCATCTCACTGCATCACGGTCAATGTTAGACAAAGTTGATATTATTGCTATTTTTTGGATGTAAGGAATCAGATGTAGAAATTAATTGATTCACCTAGAGCAAGTGTGGATCCAGACCCAGATGTCAGTTCTTGGTACAAGAGAAAGAATGTTCAGACAAACCTGGGTTTGGAGTTTGGTACTTGCATTTTAAGCACTTGCTGGCACTGACAACCTTGGAAGAACTATTTTGCCTCACTGCGATTCTGTGTCTTCATCTCTTAAAAAAAATGAGGATAATTATGCACACATTCTGGAGTTTTTATAAAGATTAAATGACATAATCTGTGCACAATGCAGTAAATATTAGTATCTATTTTACCTTCTGTCATACAGGTCTCTTTGCAATGAACCACAGACAACGAATGCCTTCTTGCTGGGGACACCAGCCAGGGTCTCTGTGCGACTAGGTGCAGACACGTCTTGAAATCAACGCTCCAGTTGGCCAATTCTATCCTCTCACTTGTTGTTGATGTCTTTCACCACTGACTCAAATCATAGCCCCTCCAGTTCCCACCCTCTTTCATTGCACCTTGGCTGTCTTCCATGCTTTCCTCCTTTCCCTTCCTGCTCTGCAAGCTCTGTGGATCCATGTGAACTTTGCTTCTACTCCCCATCTCCAAGGATGCTACCTCCCTGGATTATCCGCGGTAGACCGCTCACCTTCTCGCTCTCTGCTCCCCTGTGCGGGAGAGACTTTTCACTCCCTTTCTCTCGTTCAGACTTACAACTAAATAGAAAAACTTACCATTCTTACCATTTAACCCCTCTACTTCCACTTTGCCAAATGCATGCCTACCCAATCACTTTTTCAGAAGATTCTGGCTCTAGACTCATGACGTTTTTAAACACTTCTGATTCCACTCACCAGCTGGGTGACTTAAGTGTCTGCACAGTTAACCCACTGACCGCCCCAGATTAACCTTTCCTTGACCTCTTCAATTCCACTTGCCCTCACTTCCCCTTGATTTCAGTGATCCACTCCCTTTGGCACAAGTTTGGCTTTGTTAAAATTCAGAATGACTCATTCTTTAAAAATCCACACCCGAAAGACAAATAATCCAGTGAAGAAATGGGCAGAAAACATGAATAGACACTTCTCTCAAGACGACATCCGGATGGCCAACAGGCACATGAAAAGATGCTCAACGTCGCTCCTCATCAGGGAAATACAAATCAAAACCACACTCAGATATCACCTCACGCCAGTCAGAGTGGCTAAAATGAACAAATCAGGAGACTATAGATGCTGGAGAGGATGTGGAGAAACGGGAACCCTCTTGCACTGTTGGTGGGAATGCAAATTGGTGCAGCCGCTCTGGAAAGCAGTGTGGAGGTTCCTCAGAAAATTAAAAATAGACCTACCCTATGACCCAGCAGTAGCACTGCTAGGAATTTACCCAAGGGATACAGGGGTACTGATGCCTAGGGGCACTTGTACCCCAATGTTTACAGCAGCACTCTCAACAATAGCCAAATTATGGAAAGAGCCTAAATGTCCATCAACTGATGAATGGATAAAGAAATTGTGGTTTATATACACAATGGAATACTACGTGGCAATGAGAAAGAATGAAATATGGCCCTTTGTAGCAACGTGGATGGAACTGGAGAGTGTTATGTTAAGTGAAATAAGTCCTACAGAGAAAGATACCATATGCTTTCACTCTTATGTGGATCCTGAGAAACTTAACAGCAGTCTATGGGGGAGGGGAAGAAAAAAAAAAGAGGTTAGAGTGGAAGAAAGCCAAAGCATAAGAGGCTCTTATAAACTGAGAACAAACTGAGGGTTGATGGGGGGTGGGAGGGAGGGGAGGGTGGGTGATGGGTATTGAGGAGGGCACCTTTTCAGATGAGCCCTGGGTGTTGTATGGAAACCAATTTGACAATAAATTTCATATTAAAAAAAAGAAAAAAATAAAAATCTTAAACTTTAGTATTCCACTGACTCCAACTTAGTATCTTTACTCACTACCTTTTCTTCTAACACACAATCTTCTGATACATGATCTCCACTAGACCCTCTCTTTTCCTACCAGTTAATAATTTTTCCCCTAACCTCTTTTCCTCATTTCCATCTAGAAATGAGTTAGACAACACTCCATAGTCCATTTACCCATTGATGGATGTGGATCACTTGCTCCTTCCAATTGTGTAGAATCCTTCTTGGCAAGTGTACCACTGCTCCAGTGGCAGAGTTAACTATTGCCTGGGATTGAAGATTGCCATGGCAGGGAATGCCCTGCCATGAGGACTAGAACCATGATCAAGACAAGATCCCAACTTCACCAGGGTCCTCCTTAAACATCTCGCCACCCAAACACTCTCAATAGTGGTTTCAAACCTTCACTACTCTTCGCAATTTCCCCAACACTCACTATTGTCTCTAGTCTCTTACGTTGTCAGAAACTGAGGCCACAAAGAGAGAAAACCCTAATCATCCACCTTCACCACCCGCTGACTTCTCTCCAATCATACCCAATCTTTTCTCCTGACTCTGTGCAGGGCAACCTCTTCTAGCTGCACTCAACCCCACCACCAGATCCCATCAACTCCAGACTCCTCAAGGTCCTTGATCTCTGTTTCTTGATCTGTAAATTATAAATGATAACAATATCCTGGGGGAAATAATTTTCTTTAAAGAAGCAGAGCTTTTTAGCAGCAATTCCAGACAGGTTAACCAGTACAGGACATAACCGAAGACACCTCCTGGGCAGAAGGCCAAACCAGCAATGATGAAAGAACTATAATAAATTTTCCATGGACAAGACGGTGTTGTTACTTAAGTTGATAAAAATCCATAATCACTTTGCTGCACGTCAACATTAACCTTTGTTATTATCAAAGTAGAAACCCCCCCAATACCTCAATTACTGTATTATTTTTTCCTCAATTTTACATTCTATTTGAACATTTCTAACATTCTAATAGTCCCATCCCTAGATCATAAGAAAATGGGAGAGCTTAAGAAAAAGAGGTATACACACACCTTTTTTCTGATCAAATATCGGTTGAATTTTTTTCCTTTCTCAACAACCTCCACATCTTAAAAAATCATCCTATGCTGCCTTTGTTTTGTGAAGAGACATAGAGAAAGTGCACACAAGCATGGGAGGAGCACAGGGTGAGAGAGGGAAATTCTTAAGCAGGCTCCATGCCCAACCTGGAGCCTGACAGGGGGCTCGATCTCATGACAATGGGATCATGAGCTGAGCCAAAATCAAAAACTGGACACTCAACCGACTCAGCCACACAGGCACCTCCTAAACTACTTTTACGGGGAGTAATTGCATGGTTTTCCAGCTGCTTTCTGGCTTTAGACATAAGATGGGCTGACCCCTTCCTCAGTCTACTGGGACAGTGATGGTTTGCTCAGATTTTCACTGGGAATGAGAAGCAAAACCGATTTGGCTGACATAAAATGGCACATTTTCTTTGGGCAGGAATTTAAATAGAAGGAATCCAGTGATTTTTTTTTTTTTTCTACCCTGGGCATACAGTCTGTCTTAGAAAGTAACTGTAATAATTCTACCTATCACCATTCTGTGTCTGTAACTAAGAACCTAGAAGCTGACAAGAGTGAACCAGAAGTCTCTACAGAGTCAGTAAGAGGCCTTTGAGGTCTTTTCCTTCCTTTTTGAAGAAAAAGGCTTCCTCTAGAAATATTTTCATACCTTTCCGCCTTTAATTTGAATGCAGATCATTATGTAAGTATTTTAAAATTGCTATGCATCACCATATTCAAGTGGTTTATAAATATATTTACAAAGTAGTAGCAGCATTCTATTTGTAGTAAATTTGAATGTAATACAGCACAGAAAAGAGAGGTACCAAGTTAAGGTATACATTCTGTATTGGGAGTTGCAGATAAAAATAAAACCGAGTTGAACCAAAATCAAGACCAAAAATCTCAATTTCCTATGTTTTCAGTTCCAAGAAATTAATTTTCTGAAATGTAGCAGCTAATATCAGTAAAAACTCTTTAGATTATAAACCTTTTGAGGGAAGAGCTATGTCTTATGTATCTTCGTATCTCCTTTTGCTCTGCACAATGCCTGATTTGCAGGCACTCCAAAACTGCTTTACAAATTATTACAAAAATGATTTAGCATAATTTATCAGTTTATATCATTAGATTTTGCTTCCAAGTTCAAACTGCCTGAAGGCCTGCTGATTACATGACCCATATGCTTTGCTTTCATACATCACTTTTTATCTTCATAAGCATTTTATAACTTGATTTTCAAAAAAACCTTTGAGATGGGTTGTTATTCTCATTTGCCAGCTGAGGCAACTGATCCTAAGAGTTGAATGATTTACCTGATGCGAATTTAGCCAGAAGCAAAGCTGAGACAACAGTCTCTGCCTCAAAGTTCCCAGTCTGGGTCTCTTTCCATTTCAACGTACTGCCATTTTTCATTCCATAAAATACAATTTATGCAAGGTCAGAATAATTCACCCGACTCTTGGAGGTCATCGGGGTCAATGTGGAAGAATATTCATACAGCATCATGTCACGGTGCTTAAATTCTTTGATCTTATTTCCAAGCTGGGTTTGAACCTTTCGTTACTAGTAGCATAATCTTGGGCAATTATTTAAACTTTCTCATCTCTGTCATCTTCTTCACTAACAAAAGCGTAATAATATTCACCTTATTAATTTTCAAGGATTAACTGAGATACTGTAGGAGATAAATGACCAGGCCCACAGCAAAGTGCCCAATCTATGACTGCGGAAATGTAATCACTGAGAATACCAACAAGGAAACAGGTTCTTAAAAACGGAGGTGAGAAAGTCTCCAGGAAGATTTTCCATTTTATACATGTGGCTTGACACCAAAGTCAAGGCTTCTGGGTTTTGTTTGTTTTCCTGACCATTTCCTTTCTCCCAGCTGACCTCCCTCTTCCCCGGCACCCCCTACGTACACATACACCGTTTCTTGCACTTCCAGTCCGCATCGTTCTCTTAGAGCTTCTCTCCGCGTGCTTATCCGCACCTGCAAAGCCATGCCTACCGACAGGTATCTCTCAATGCACGGCCTACTCAGTGGCCTAGAGGATGGAGCTGCTCAACTACCATCTTCCGGCATTCCCTGCTATCAGAGGCTCCCGTTGCCATGGAGGAAACCAACTTGGGGGACCACGTTGGCCCTCTTCCCGTAGCCGTGGCTGGCAAGAGCACATTGACGCACCTAAAAGTCCTACACGCCACAGAGCTGTGCGTGATTTTCAGTTTGAGCCAACTTGGTGTTTAAATATGAGTCCAGATATCCCCTTTTGCAAAACAAAAAGGTGGTATCTATAGGTATTCAACTCTCTGAAAGAAGTCTATTCGCCAATGGTTTTCCTTGTGTTTATGAGTACGCACACTCTCCTTCTGTGGCATTTAGCTTGGGATAATTTTGGGCTCTCTGTAGGTAAGCTTTCAGACCATCTTAATCGCTGTTCCATTCTCCTGCTGAGTTCCTGTGAGATCATCTGACACTGTATCGATTTAAAACATGATACTATGTTTAAAAGCTTGTTGGTTCTTACCTCTGCCTGTCTGTCTGTCTTTCTTTCTTTCTTTCTTTCTTTCTTTCTTTCTTTCTTTCTCTTTCCCTCTCTCTCTCTGTCTCTTCCTTCCTTCCCTCCTTTCTTTCTTTCTTTCTTTCTTTCTTTCTTTCTTTTTCTTTCTTTCTTTCTTTCTTTCTTTCTTTCTTTCTTTCTTTCTTTCTCCTTCCCTCTCTCTCTGTCTCTTCCTTCCTTCCCTCCTTTCTTTCTTTCTTTTTCTTTTTCTTTCTTTCTTCCTGGCATTTAGTTTGAGATATCTTGTGTTCTCTGTAAGTAAGCTTTCAGACCATCTTAATCGCTGTTCCATTCTCCTGATGAGCTCCTGTGAGATCATCTGACACTAAATCAATTTAAAACACAATACTACCTTTAAAAGCTTGTTGGTTCTTACCTCTGCTTGCTTGCTTGCTTTCCCTCCTTCTTTCCTTCCTTCCTTTTTTTCTTTTTCTTTTTTGTGATTGCAAGAACCTCTTTTCCTCTTGCCCTAAAACGTTCCCCAAAGATAATATCAAGTTGAAGAATCGCTGATTGAAGAACTGAGTTTTGGTCAATGAAATATTAGCTTCGCATAGATGCATACAGTAACATAATCAGAGAATTCATATTACAATGCAAAACGTCTTAGGTCGCCTTAGTAAAGAAACCAAAAAATGCTAACCCGGTTATGTTCCTATTGTGTATTTTGTTTTCACTCTGGGTTGGGGGGGGGGTGGTGGTGGGAAACAATAATTGTAAGCTGAATTGTTTCCACTAGAAATGAAAGAAACAGATCAGGAGGCTACACTGCATCAGGAATAGTTGAAGGCATAGAATAAAAGGACCACATGCAAAGAGATAACATGTCTAAGGGGCATTGGATTTATTCTGCACGGCCCGAGATACCACCTCAGTTATGGCTGGATGTCACCAGGAGACCGATGCCAGCTGAAAATAAGAAAGATCCCTGATGATGGGTGTGCTCCTGTAATGGGATGGGCCGCACTACAAAACCGTGAGCTTCCGGGCACTGAAAATGTCCACAGAAAGGCCGAATGCCTGTCCGCTACATGAACTGAACACAGAGCCCCTATGGGAGCTGGGCTTCGTGATCTCCACGTTCCCTTCCGACCCTCAGAGGCTATGATTAAAACGGAAAGGTGACCACATCGCATCTCCCAGCACGGAATGAAGACTCTGACAGAGGTTAGACACCGACGGGAAGGACAAAGACAGATTTTGAAGGGAGAGAAAAAGAGAGAGAGAGAAGAAAAGAACTAAATGGAAAAAAGAAAAAAAGATCCTCCAGTACATTGTCTGTGGCCGCCCCAGTGAATGCCTGCAAACCAGCAAAGCATGAGACGAAATCAAAGAGGAGAAAGAGATTTGGGAAAAACTAAATTCTTTCTCTGCATTCCTCTTCACCCCAGAGGATGATGAGCAAACGGCCTGCCCTGGGGTTATTCTTCCCCGACGGTGAAGGTGAGCCTCTGTCAAGGAGTGATGTGTTAAATGAAAGGGTAAAGGGACAAGAGAACTAAAAATGCCAGACATCACAGAAAAAGGACGCGAGTTCTGAAGGATGAGACAGCGGCACTTTGGGCTTCCTGAGGAAAACGTGTTTTTATCTTTCAAAATAGGCACTTTGAAAACGGAGTCCTGCAGGGGTCCCGGGTTGTTACTGGGTCCTCCAGGACCAGTGGCCAGGAGCACTTCCTAAGGGATGGAGGAAGATGAGCTTCTGGAAGCTGCCAGGACACAAAAGGCTGTTTTTTTCCACACATGAAGCAGAAGTCAGATGAGGGTCTTCCCAGGGAAGTTTCCAGCTCCCACGGAGGGAGAGGATCTTTGGGAAGATGACAGCGGGTCCCCATGAGAGAAAAACAACAGACCTGAAATACGGCATTTTTATGCCATTGTCTTACTAGGGTAACGTGCAAAAGACCTATGCTAGCCGTTCAAAAGAAAGACTGCTGGACTCCTTGTACCCTCAAGGCCTCCTCCTGCTGAGGCTCAGCTCAGTCTTTAGAGGCTACATAGGGGTTTTCAACACATTTTTTTTCCCAATAAAATCTCATCACAGGCTTTAAAAAAGAAGATACATTTTTCATTTTTTGAGGAACCTCCATACCGCTTTCCACAGGGCCTGCACCAATTTGCATTCCCTTACGAGTATCCTTATCATGATGAGCACTGGGTGAAGTACAGAATCGCTGAATCTCTATATTATACACCTGAAACTAATATAACACTGTATGCTAATTATACTTCAATACTAAACAAGTAAATAAGTAAGATATACAAGGAGGGAGGAAAATTCACAAATAATAAATTAAAATAAAAAGCAAAGGGGCACCTGGGTGGCTCAGTCGGTTAAGCGTCTGACTTCAGCTCAGGCCATGATCTCACAGCTCGTGGGTTCGAGCCCTGCGTGGGGCTCTGTGTGGACAGCTGGAGCTTGGAGCCTACTTCTGATTCCTTCTGTGTCTCCCTCTCTCTCTGCCCCTCCCGTACTCATGCTCTCTCTCTCTCTCTCTCTCTCAAAAATAAATAAACAGTAAAAAAATTTGGTGGAGGGGGGGGCACCTGGGTGGCTCAGTCGGTTAAACGTTCGACTTGAGCTCAGGTCATGATCTCATGTCTCATGAGTTCGAGCCCTGCGTCGGGTTCTGTGCTGACAGACCAGAGCCTGGAGGCGGCTTTGGATTCATGTTTCCCTCTCTCTCTGCTCCTGCACCACTCATGCTCTGTCTCTCTTCTCTCTCAAAAATGAATAAATATTAAATTAAAAAAAAATGTTTATTAAAAAAGTTTTAAATAAAATAAAAAGCAAAGAAAATATCTCAGTGATTATAACATGGCACTCACCTTGACTCTGCCTTGAGTTACATATACGTTTTTGGCAGACCAGTCCAGACATATTTATAGGTTCAAAGAAAAGCTAAGGAAGGTATTAATAACAGAGTGTAAAAAAAGATAAACTTTTCAAGCCCTGAAAAGACAGAGGAAACTTAAATGTGTATTACTTAGTAAAAGAAGCCAAGGTGAAAAGACTGCATGCTCTATGATTCCAACTCTATGACATTCTAGAAAAAGGCAAAACTATGGAGGCAATTAAAAGAACCATGGTTTCCAGGAGGTTGGGGGTGAGGGTTGAGGGACAGATAGGCAGAGCACAGAGGATTTTTAGGGCACTAAAACCTGTGTCTGTAGGACACTGTAATGGTGGATACATGGCAGTATATATTCACCCTAACCCACAGAATGTACAACACCAAGGCTGAACCAACCCTCACAGTTGGGTGATGACGGTGTTCCGGTGTGGGGGCATCGACTGTAACGTGCCACCCTGGAGGGCTAGACTGATACCAGGGGAAACCATGCACGTGTGGAGGCAGGGGACTTATGGGAAACCTCTGTACCCTCCTCTCAACTTTGCTGTGATTCTGAAACGGCGCTTAAAAAAATGAAGTTTTTAAAATTGGGGGAAAAAAGACAAACCTCTCCCTGAGTTGTACGGAAGAAATGCATATGGAAAGTTGCCCTTATTGTCCAGGTTAGTGCACTCTGCTTTGCTTCCATCACCATCATCAGTTTGAACGTCTTGTTCACAATAATAATATAGAAATTGGACAGTCATCCACACTCTTCTCTCAACCAGCGGGAGGTTCTTGATAAATCAGGGACTTTTCGGAGCTTAATTCTCCTCACACGATGATGGTGCAGGGTGACGTTATATCTTAGGCACCGTTTGGTCTAGGAAGTAAATGATTCTATTTGTCTCATTTTTGGTTTTGTTTTGTTTCTTAAATTCCACACATGAGTGAAATCATATGGTATTTAGCTTTCTCCGACGGACTCATTTCGCTCAGCATTATACCTTCCATGAGAACAAACTGGGATCCCTCCATGAGAACAAACTGGTGGTTTCCAGAGGGGATGCATGAAGTAGATGAAGGGCATTAAGAGGACACTTACCATAGTGAGCACTGAGTAACGTACAGAATTGTGGGATCGCTATATTGTACACCTGAAATTAATATGTTAATTATATTGGAATTTAGAAAATGAATTTAGGGGCGCCTGGGTGGCTCAGTCGGTTAAGCGTCCGACTTCAGCTCAGGTCACGATCTCACGGTCCGTGAGTTCGAGCCCCGTGTCGGGCTCTGGGCTGATGGCTCAGAGCCTGGAGCTTGCTTCTGATTCTGTGTCTCCCTCTCTCTCTGCCCCTCCCCCGTTCATGCTCGGTCTCCCTCTGTCTCACAAATAAATAAACGTTAAAAAAAAATTAAAAAGAAAATGAATTTAAAGAAATTAAATTTGAAAAAAAAAACAGAAAAGGTAAATGATTCTAGATGTTGGTTGAAACGGCTCATGGAAGATTCTGAATGCCAAGTTAAGGTGTCTGGATGTTATCCTGCATATCATGGATGAAGGGTTTTAAGCCAGAGGCTGATATAATAGTGGTAGTATTTTTGGAAGATTAATCTCATAACAGGATGCAGGATGAATTGTACTAAGAAAAGCTTAGTGTTACGAAGTTCAGATAAGAGGTTAATGCAGTAAACCCGGGCCTGAGCAGATAAGGAGATGAACCAGAGCCCTGTCCTGGAGTCTTTCTGTAGGACTGTATTATTAGCTGGGCAGGGTCAAACCCCTGTTCTACTTGACAGTCCTTCAAATGTCAGGGAACAATATGCTTCTACTTGGTCCCTGCTTGTCCAGGTTAAACTTCCTCAGTGTGTCAGCTGATCCTCAAATGTGCATTACTTAATGGGTAGAGATATTTCAAAGTCAAGCAGACATCTTATCACTTATTGGCTGTGTTATATAACCTTCCTAATTCACATTTTGTTTCATGCACGACGCGCAAACAAGAATACCCAACCCCCGGGGTTTTGGAAAGGATAACATTTGTATCTTATCCTTTTATTTTATTTGTAGTTTATGGTTTGGAGCCTAATAAATCTTTAATAAATCGTGTTGAATTTTATCTTCGTGCCAGCCTATTTGTCTCCTCTGGAAACGGTCCAGGTTGTGAGTGCTTTTCTTAGTTTGTGATTCAGAATTAACAGTGATGATTATGATGGCTAACTCACTTTGGGCCAGGTTCCATTTTTGAGCCCCTGGGCTATGCTCTTAAGCCTCATGAAAACTCTGTAAGCCATGTACTACTGTTAATTCCATTTTGCCCTTGAGGAAACTAAGGCACTAGCTGATTGAGGAACTTCCCCAAACTCACAGGACCAGAAGACCGTCACAAAGCCAGGATTTAACCGGCAATCTATTTCCGGAGTCTACATCCTGAACCACCATACAAGGTTTCCTGTCCAGGAGTGGTCTGTCAGAGAGTAGGACTGCTACCTTCTTGTTCAGGTCACTTCCTAAAATTGCACTTACGGCTTTACAACATCTGAATCACGCAACAGATTTACTGATTCTGTCATCAAATTAAGTGACTCTTTGATACAAACTGCTATATGACTTCTTCCTATTTGGTTTATTTTTAGAATATTTGTGTGTAGAATATTATCTCAAATACCACCTAGCTCGTTTTGGCTCATTATTTAAACCTACTGATGTTGCTTAGATTTCTGACTCCGAATTGTAAACCTGTTACATTTGTTTTGTTTTGTTTTTGTTTTTGTTTTCCCTGAGGCTTTTTTTCTAGGTTTCCTCTTGGCCATCAATAAATGTGTTACAAAGCATAAGAACCAAGCACAGAACAAAACACAACTGGTTCCCAAACACTGATATGCAATCAACACTCTCTGGATATAAATGTATTTCTGGCTATGGACTCACTTACATAAAACTTCTTACATTCCACAATACTTAATTATCACTGTCAGTCTAGTTTCTCCTGTGAAACTTCACAAAATGCCAATTTAAACTATACGAAAATGTGAGTTTTATTCCTGCCACTGTACCCGTTACATGACCTTTCCTTAATTCATTTAAGTTAAATGAAGCTCTGTCTCCTCACGTGGAAAATGTAGATAGTAAGTTCTGCTATATTTATTTTGATTTTTCTGTTGTTGTTACAAATGCAAGAACATCTAATGCTATTTACTTGCTATGTCAATCCCAGAAATGTATTTTAGAGAAGAAAATGTAATAACACTTACATAGAATGCTACCATACGAGAAGTCCTTTTGCATATTTTTTTCTCAGTTAGTTGGGGCAAACACAACTACACAACAAGTTGGGGTTGTGTAGTTTCTCAACACAACCGGTTAGTTGGGGCAAAGAAATACTATCTTTACAGATAAAGAAACACTGAAGCCACAGGGGTTAATTTCCCAAATCTACATCACTTGACCAGGGCACACTAGAACTTGAGCTCAAGTCTGTTTAAGTCAAGTACACAGTATTGTTACTCAAACCAGTAAAGCCCAGAATGAAATTACAAGTTCAGTGGGCTCTCCACCTGTGGAAACCTATAAATGGAGAGGGGAAAATAGTCCTTCTTCTAAAAGGAAACAGAACTCGTTCTCATAAAGGGAAAAGAGTCATGGGATTTGCATTGTATTTTAAGAGCTCTTGTGTGGTCCCTTCCCTTTCCTGCTGTCCCCTTCCCTGTGGGGACCAGCTGGTGGATGCCTATGATGGCCAGTGTCACCCAAATTAGAAGTCCAGAATGCTGTGAAAGGAATCCAGGGAGGCAGTTTTCCTCAACTAAAATCATTGTGTCTGGTGGTCCTGCTCCCAGAACTGGAACTATTTACTCATTCGACAGCTCCATGACCCTGTTCTAAGGGCGAAACAATGTTCCAAGCAATGGACTGTTCCAGAGTAGCCTGGAGACCGTATTCAGATTCTACAAGAAGCAGAAGCAAGGGCCAGGCTATTCAACCCCATTCTGCCCAGCTGGCCACTTCCGGCCTCCAGAAATGCCCTCCGCTCCCCTCTCGCAATCAGTGAAGTGCACTCGTCCAGTGACATTCCTAGCCCTGCCCGTGACAATGCCGATACTCACCGTCACGAAGCCTTCAGGCTCAATCCCTGTTTATTTCTGGGCCAACCACTCGATTAGAGAACAACCCCAGGAGATCCTCCCGGGTGACACTTCATACCAGAAATGTCATCACCGAGCACGTGTGTGGTAATGAAAGCAAACCTGAGTTCTGTTTCCCGCACCTACGTGATACGCAACGGTCATGTCTGAGGTCAAGTGTGATTCCAAGACCTGATTCTCTATTTTGCAATCCCATCTCATGTATTTATGTCAATCAAAAGAAAATTCTTTATGCTTCTTCATTTGGATAAGTGTACAAGGCTCATTTTCTCATCAGCTTACTTGAAAACCTAATTATACTGAACCAGATGTGTTTTACACCAATGGATGTGGCGAGCAGTTGGTTTTTGACAACGACAAAATGTCAGTTCAAACTGCTTAGACTTTACCCTGGGAGCTGGAGTCCAGTGCAATCACAGTCATTGCCTCATCTCTTATTTTTAGCTTATTAAATAAAAAAGGTGACCATCAGTGAATGTATTAGAATAAAGTGAATCTACACGCAAGACAGAGCTCAGAAAAGTCATTCGTATCTAAAAAAAAAATCATTGAGAAATGACATAGCTTTACTAAATTCTGAAATGAGTTCTTAGGTTCAGTGCGGCTTCTTGTTCATTCATAGGAATTAAGGTGAGAAAAAAGGAATTTTTACTATAGTCTAAATTCTCTGTAATTCTAACATTATTCTAACTGCCCTGAACCTGTATGTTTGAGTCAATGAGGATGATGCCTTCATTTATGTGGCCAATGAAAACTATGATCATTCTTTCTATAGATCACTGAGTAAATCAGAAAGAAAATATCAAAATCTACCTATTTTCATTCCAGTCAAAACCTCTGCCTTTGGGCCAGGAGACAACAAGAAAAGCTGAAGTATATTAGTATTCAGAACGTAATGAAGTGCAATGTACTCCTGGTTTAAATCACTGAGCTTATAAGAAACTCTATTCATGTTGACTGGCTTAATAGAAACGGTTTGATCTTGGGGCTTGAAGGCATGTGTGACCTTGATCTGTTTGAAATAGGGCAGATTACAGAATCGCAGTAACACAACGTCTCCAGCTATATTCAGACACCTCAATTTAGAGCCTTCTCAATTTCCAAAAAAAAAAAAAAAGGAAGCAGAGACATAAAGGGGTAATATAGAAGAAAATGCCAAACGCACTATGAGAACCTATACAAGCATGTTGCAGATATGTGAAAACTATAGTTGATTTTCTGATTCTGAGGTGGCACAAAGTAATTGTAGAGAATTTACATAGAGAAGCAAAGCAAAGAAAGTGGCCGTTGTACTTAAGTTGTGTGTTACTTCCTTTCTTCATTTCTATGTATACACAAAACTCAGAAACATAAGCACACACACAAAGGATCTTAAACGAAGTACTATGACCGACTTGTAATCTGCCATGACGTATCTGGCAGAGCAGAAATCTCCCGTTTCCCTGGCTCTTTTATCCTTCCATGGAAATTTTAGAATTGGCTTACAAAGTTACATGAAAATTACTATTAAAGATTTTAATTAGAATTTCCCGGAGTCTAACGCACAACTAAAAGAGAATAGATATCTTTAATATACTGTGTTCTTAGCCTTGAATATAAATTGAATCTCCATTTATTGAGATCATTAATGCTTTTTACACAGTTTCATGATTTTTCATGTCTTGCCATTTTTTTTATTTCTAGATTAAGGATACTCTCTGATACTATAGTAAATAATGCCCTCTTTGAAATTGTATTTTTTGGTTGTTTGTTGCTGGGGCATAGAAAGGCAACTTCCTTTTGGCATGTTAGTCTTTTGTTCAGTCACCATACTATAAACTCTTCTATTATTTCTAATAATTTATCTGGAGATTGTTTTGTGTTTCCTGTGTAAAAAAATTATATTACGTGTAAATAATGAGAGGTTTATTTATTACTTGATTTTTTAAATGTTTATTTATTTTGAGAGGGAGAGAGACCACAAGAGTGAGCGGGAGTGGAACAGAGAGGGAGACAGTGAGAGAAATCCAAGCAGGCTCTGTGCTTGAGAGCAGAGGATTTTGGAGGAGCTCACCACAGAGCCCCACACAGGGCTCAAACCCTTCAACTGAGATCATGACCTGAGCCAAAATCAAGAGTTGGACACTTACTGAGCCACCCAGGCCCTCCTTATTTACTACTTTCTAAGGCTCATCCTGTTGTTGTTGTTGTTGTTGTTGTTTAAGCCTCATCCTTCTAATTTCTATTTTCTTGCTCAATACGCTAGACAGGAACTCCACATGTCAAAGCAATTGTGATGGTTTCTGGTTTCACTCCTGATATTAAAGAGAAACACGTCTAGTGCTATAAGCATAATCGATGAAGTAGAATGTTACCAGATCGTGGGGCTCATTGAGTTCTATCTCTTACTATACTGCAAGCCCTTCAAAGACAAGTGCTATTTCTTATGTGTTCTTATTTCTACCTTGCATCACATGGGGTGGGGGTGGGGTGGAAAGTTTACAGAACCAGGCATGGCCACTAAGCCAGTGATGTCCAGTAGCAATGACGACGTGTCCAATCTGCATCAGGGGTAACCAATGTCAGTGGTGCCTCCAGTATTGACAGAAGAACTATGGCTGTCCAGTTCCTCCCATGAATGGATTCAGGAAAATAATACAAGGCCAAAACATTTAACCTTACTTTGAAGTTAAAATAGTATTTTTCCAAGACTTTACGTCTGGTCATATTTATTTCTTTTTTTTTTTTAATTGTTTTTTTTAACGTTTATTTATTTTTGAGACAGAGAGAGACAGAGCATGAACGGGGGAGGGGCAGAGAGAGAGGGAGACACAGAATCGGAAGCAGGCTCCAGGCTCTGAGCCATCAGCCCAGAGCCCGACGCGGGGCTTGAACTCATGGATCGCGAGATCGTGACCTGAGCTGAAGTCGGACGCTTAACTGACTGAGCCACCCAAGCGCCCCGAGTCACATTTATTTCTTTAAGAAGTGAATGTCAGAATAATAAAGATAAAGAATTAAAGAATGCTTCCTTCCTCAGCAATGAGTAAGCATCTGTTTCATTTTCAGTATTGTGCTAAGTGCTGGGGATATCGTTAATCATAAAGCAAGTCTGTTATGAGGAATTTACTGTTCACTTAGGGCAAGTTTCTCAAACTTGATTATATATGAAAATCACCTGGAGAACTTTTAGAATGTTTTGATGCTCAGGCTGCACCCCATCCCAATGAAATTACAAGCTCTGAGCGTGAGACCCAAGGGAGTCTTTTTTGAAAGCTCCCCAGTGATCCCAATGTGCAGGCACGGTTGAGAACCACTAAGTTAGAGTTTGGGCATATAAACGTAAGACATTTTTCAACTAGTCTATACAACTTAAGTGCAAGTGGAATGATAGATAGAGGTGAAAGATGAAGACTTGGGCCTTGAGAAAATGGTAGGCATTGATTGTGTGTGTCATAACTAAGAAACCATTACCTGGCCCAAGATCACAAAAATGTATTCCTTGTGATCTATGTGTTTATCTTTATGCAACAGCACACTGCTAATAAATTTTGAAATTGGAAAGAGTGAGTCCTTCAACTGTATTTTTCTTTTTCAATATTGCTTTGGCTATCCTGGGCCCCTTGCGTTTCCATATGAGTTTTAGGATTACCTTGTCAATGTCTGCAAAATGATATCTGGATTCTGATAAGAGATTATGTTGAAGCTCTATCTTAGCAATATTAAATCTTCTAATCCATGAACATGACCTACCTTCCCATTTTTTGGTCTTGTTTCATTTCTTTCAACTACGTTTTGTAGTTTTCACAGTACAAATTCTACACTTCTGTTAAATTTACTTCTGAGTGTTTTATTATTTTTGATGTTACTGTGAATGGATTAGTTTCTTAATTTCATTTCAGATTTTTCATTGCTAGTTTATAGAAATACAATGATTTTGTGTGTGCTGACCTTGTATCCTACATCCTTGATGAACTCATTTACAGATCTAATAGTTTTTCAGTGGATTTCTTAGAATTTTCTGTATAAAGATTATCTCTAGAGATAATTTTTCTTCTTCTCCTTCTTCAGAGGTTTTTGCAACTGTGTATCTTCTTTGTTCTTTGGCCAGATGTCCTTGCCAGAACTTCCTGTACAATGCTGAATAGAAGCAGACATCCTTGTCTTGTTCCTGATCTTAGGGTGAGACATTTACTGTTAAGTTTAATGCTACCTGTGCTTTCTTCACGGACACCCTTTATCAAGTTGAGGGTGTCCCCTTGTATTCCTACTTTGTTAATATTTTTTTATCATGAGGACGTGTTGGACTTTGTCAGACGCTTTTTCTATGTCTATTGAAAAGATCATGTGTTTTTTTGTGTGTTTTACTGTTTTGATATTGTGTTACAGATTTTTCAGATGTTAAACCAGTTTTGCAGTCCTAACACAAATCTCACTTGGTCATGATGTGTGATAATTTGTATATGTTGTTGGAGTCAGTTGCTAGTATTTTGTGGAGAATTTTTATGTCTATATCCATAAGAGATATTGACCTATAGTTTTCTTGTGATGTCTTTGCCTGATTTTGGTGTCAGGATAACACTGCCCTCATAGAAAAGGTTGGGCACTGTTCTCTCCATTGCTGTCTTTTCAGAGTTGGTAAATAATTGACTTTAATTCTTCTCTTAAACATTTAATAGAATTCACCAGTGAGGTTATCTGGGGCTGGGCTTTTTGCTGTGGATAGGTTTTAATTACACTTGTCATACGTCTATTCAAAATTTCTATTTCTTCTTTTTAACTTTTTTTAACGTTATTCATTTGTGAGAGACAGAGGGAGACACAGCGCAAGCGGGGGTGGGGGCAGAGAGAGAGGGAGACACAGAATCCGAAGCAGGATCCAGGCTCTGAGCTGTCAGCACAGAGCCCGATGTGGGGCTTGGACCCACGAACCGCAAGATCATGACCTGAGCTGAAGTCATACACTTAATCAACTGAGCCACCCAGGTGTCCCTCTATTTCTTCTTAAGTCATCGTTTTTATGGATATCGTTACTACTTAACCAAATGTAATCTACATAGACCACCAAGATGAAATTGGCAGAGGGAGCTCCTCCAAAAACCTCAGTGGCCTGGTCTCCTTGTCTCTGGGGGCCTTCTGAGACAACCCTGAAAAAGCACTATGGCTCTACAGGGCACAGTTTGAAAGTCTCCAATGCAGGGATAAGCACCATAAGTTTGTTTTTTGTTTGTTTGTTTCTGATCAGCCTACTGAATTTTAGATGTATCCAGGATATTCTTGTTTGGGGATCTAGATATCTGGATTTGAAATGTATGTTTTAGTCGAAAATTAAAACAAGACATTTAAGGGGTTAATAAGGAAGAAAAAACACAGTCTTCAAAGGATCAAGTCAAGAAGGCAAGTCTGGACAGTGTACGTCAGGTCTGCAAAGTCAAGGAAGGAAAAACAGAAGTGTTCGTGAGTGTGTAATGTCATAAAGGAAACAAGAAATGATTTCAAAAAGATCTTTGGATTCGGTATCTTAGTACAACATGGTGCTTTCCATGATCTACAATCAACAGCCTCCAAGTGTAATCATCTGTCCCTTTGGGACGTATCCTACTTGGCCCGCTCTCTGACAATACCCAAAGGCATCCTCATAGCTCCAGGAGATTCTTCCCATTTCTGTTTGCTGTCTTAAACTGTTCCTGCTGCTTTGATGCTTGGAACTTGCCACTTTAGGAATAAAAATCTTTATCACTTAACTGCTATACTTAGTGCATTATCTCTCTCCGGGTTTCAGCTGTTCCTGCTGTGCATTTGCTGGAACAAAAATCCCTTTTCTGTCTTTGTGCCCAAAGTAGTTCAAGTGAATTGAAAGCTAAAGTATTGTCATTTTCCAACATACTTAAATTCTCTTATCAGAAAAGACACATTTATACTTTTTTTCCTATTTGTCATTTATACCCACTTCCAAAAAGATTCTGAAGATGTTTATGAACATTAACCATGCACATATCTAAGTCACTGAAGCCAAGAATGAATTAAAGTATCCCAGTAATGTAAATAAAGAAATGATTATACCAGAAAACAGGACAAGATAATTTTGGTCATGGAACAGCCTATGAAATCCCAAGACTCCTACAGATAAAACAAAGTGGGAATATGGGAGAAAGACCTTCCTGGCCATTATTTTTTATTGTGTAACCAATGGCAAGTTTAGTTGCAGAATCAATATATCAGCCCCCCCAAAATCTCCTAGAGAAGTGTTTCTCAAATTTTAACGTGCAAACAAATCAGCTGAGACTCTTACTAAAATGCAGACCATTATCCAGAAGGTCTGGGGTCTAAACATCTGCATTTGAAACCAGGACCCAGATGAAGTTGAAGCACAATGAGATCCTTTTGAAATTTTTACTGCTGGCACGGTCCAGAGAGCAATTCAGCAAAGTACAACAGAAAAATGGGGTTTTCCTTTTTAAATACCAAAGGGATTTCCTTTTTAAATACCAAAAGCAAGTTATAGCCCTCAAGTTAAAGATGATAAAGAGAAAGGAACTGGCAAATAATCTGGAATTTTCCTTGCTGAATTCATAACGCCCTTTCTCATTCAACATGTTATTTCAGACTCTTAACATACGTTTAAAGGAAGATTGTCAGCTATGTCTATTATGAAAGCGAATAGATGACGGGAGCACCACATAAAAAAATCATAGGCAGCTCTGCCTATCACCCGGAGTAGCAGACGATGAGGAAAGGTGAAAGGATTTGAGAGTCTAAATCATTCACAAGTATCTTCCAGATTGAGAAAATAAAGCTCTCGGTTGGCCACAATATGCAGTCCTGCCTCTGTATGGTGGGACTCGCTATTGATTGAATGAAAGAATAAATAAAGCAATGCAAATATATAAACTACATCAGTCTACAGGCCAGATAGCCTAGGTGGTATCCTTTACATTTATGGAATATGAACTCATATACCGCATATGTAACTCATAGCAAATGAAAATTCAGCTAGATTATCCCTGCCACTGGTGCCAGTGCTTTATCATCAACCCTTCTTTATTTCTTTGTTCTAATAGTTTCTCATACACAGCATGTACTGAGCTTTCCTTTTAAAATACAGTCTGACAATCCATCATTTAATGGAACACTCAGCACATTTATATTTATTGCAATGACTAAGAGACTTGGTATTAATCTTTCCATTTAACAGGATTATTATTTATTCTCCCTCGGTGGTTTCTTCTTTATCCTTTTTCTTATTTTTGCTGACTTAATAAATATTTTATTCATTATATTTTTGTCTTTGTTAACTTGGAGGTTCACTACCTCCCCCTAATTAGTAACCTTCATTTTTCCTCGACAAACAGACATGTATCTTCTCTACCTTTTGAAAACGGAATGCCGATATTCCACTCTTCCCCCAACTGGCTCTGTTCTTCAGTCTCACAATTGTTTACATTCTCTATGAATAGCTTTCTTCTCTCTATGATTTCAAGATTTCCTTGTTCAATTAACCCACAGGTTATCATCTTCCATCCACTTTGAAGCTTTGGTCTGGGAGGGATTAAGTCTCAGAGTGGCAAGAAGGAGGAAGGAAATAAAGGGACTAGGAAAAGCAGGTGTGGTCGAGTGGGACTCCCTCTTCTTCCTGATGTCTCAACTTCCTGAAGGAGGCTACCCTATAACCTGGTAGAGGTGGGGAGGTGGCTACTATATACCTTTATCTCCTCTAGCTTCTTTGGGTTGGCAGTGAAAACTTGGGTGGGCTGACGCCTAACATACAACCGCCTCAAATAAATAGCAGCGTCTACAAAAGTTAGGAGGCGAGACCCACATTTCTTCTTGCTCTACTCAGAAAAACTACTGTGCCTTTGGAGGCAAAGAGAGAGTTCCAGTTTTTAATGTGGTCCAAAATTAAGAAGTTTGGAACCTCCGTCCTGTTTTCCATAGTGGCTGCACCAGTTTACATTACCACCAACAGTGCACAAGGATCCCCTTTATTCCACATCCCCCCCAGCACTTGCTGTCCCTTGTCTGTTTGCTAACAGCCAACTCTAACAGGTGCGGGATGAGACCTCAATGTGGTTTTGAGTTTCATCTGGATAATGCTGGAAAAATTGAGAAGTCTGGCTGACTCAGCAAATCTATTAAATTTAGTAAGTTATTAAGTTTAACGTTCAGTTAGTAAATTGGAAGTTGCTTCCACAGAGGAGGTTCGTAGGAGAAAAAAGTAAAACGGTTGAAGATTCAACAATTCTACCTGTTGATCATGGAAAAAGATACAATATTATGACATGATAAGACACATAGTTTGTATCTCTGTCCCCAGGTCCTGACACAAGAACTTCCAGAAACTTGGGAATGTTCTAAGTGACGGAGGTGATAGGAGCATCTTTTGTTTTAATGAGGTAACGCTTGGTAGGCCCTGAGATAGCTTCAGGCTGGGGGGCTAGTACCCAGAAAGATCAAATGTTGGTTAGAAACTTGGGGCTTTCAGCATCACCTCCCAACCTCCAGGGAGAGGACAGGGACTGAGGATTGGGTTAATATTCAATCATGCCTCTGATGAAGCCTCCGTTAAAAAAACAAATTCTAAACAACAGAATTCGGGACCTTCTGGGTCGATAAACACATCCACGTGCTGGGAGGATGGCATACTTCAACTCTTCTGGAACAGAAGCTCCTGAACTTGGGATCCTGGGGACCTCACCCTGTGTAGGTCTTCATCTGCCTGTTTGTTTGTATCCTTTTTAATATATCTGACAGTAAACCAGTAATAGTAAAGCGTTTCTTTGAGTTCTGTGAATCACTATAGCAAATTACTGAAGCTGAGAGGGGGTCATGGGAACCCCGATTTATCACCAAGTGGTCAGTCGCCCGGGAGACCTCCAACTGTGGCTAGCACCTGAAGGGGGAGGAAGTCTTTGAGGACGGAGCCCTTAGTCCATGCGATCCGCATTGACTCTGGGGAGGTAGTGTCAGAATTGAATTGTAGGACATCCAGTTGGTATCCAGAGGATTGGAGAATTGGTTGGTGTGGGGAAAACACACATGCATATTGGGCGTTGGAAGTGTTAGGAGTAGTGACAGTTGGCAAAGAAGAGGTGTCCTTCACTTCATCCTGTATTTCACGCACACAATAAAATCTAAGAGGAGGGGAAACTCCTTCCTGGGTCAGACATGGCCAACAATCAACATCAATGTTTACAGCACTCTACCCGCTCAAGAAATACACCCACATCCATCTGAACTCCCCTCTCACTGCAGCCCTCTGAGACAGGTGCTGGGTTTGTTTCCGTTTCCACCTCAAGTTGATAATCTTATTCTCAGAGGTTAAATGCTTTACCCCTGAAACAGAAGCCAGTAAGTGGTTTAGTTGACATTCAAACAAAATACCTGCTTCAAAATCATGGGCTCTTACCAACATATAACATTGCCCAAAACAGTTAGCTACGGTCCCTTTGCTCTATGGTCTTGAAATCATGAGTGAATTCTTCTCTGAAGAATATTTACTAAATAATCTCATTTAAAAAGAAATGGCAGCTGGAGTAGCCACCCTGCTGACTCAGGCAATCAGTTCCATTATTCCCAATGAATACAAGTGAAGTGAGTGAATATTAAAAACAGAGTTTCTTCTGATGTTTTGAAGAATTATGAAGCATGTGACTATGCTCCAGGATCAACATAGCATTGTGTGTGTAAACCTCCTCCTTTAATATTCAGAAATAATCACTACAAGCTATTAAACATCTACCATTTTCCAGTCTCTATGCTAGCCACTTTACATATTTCATATTTACTTTAAAATCCAAATATTACTACCTTCAACCTACTCATGGGAACCATGAGGCTCCGAGAGGTTAGTTAAATTGCCCAAGGTCACAGAGTCAGCAAGCTGGGATTTGATTCTAGGTTTAACCATTATAGCAACTTAGAACAACCTTTTCTTTCTTCTTCTCCTTCTCCTTCTTCCCCTTTTGACTAATATTTTCTTGTTCTTACACATCTCCTTTTCCCTCTCCTGATCCACTCCGTGGTGCTAAGTTCTGTCCAGCAACACCACAGAACAAGAAATAGTTTTCTTTTTGGGAAAAGATCTGAGATATAAAATATAAAGCCTAGTTTCTACTTAGAGTAATAGAAATCCTTTGTGCCACAAACACTACAGCATATCAGAGAAATACTCCAAAATTCATTGTCCTATTTTCAGGGTTCATATCATGAGTCTACTTTCTCAGAGTAAGTAACCAACTTAAAGTAACATCCCTGTGACATGATGAAATTATCTGCACAGAATTTAGAATTTCCACCCATATACCTCTAGTTAAATTTTCCATTAGTGATGAGAATGACAGGGTGGGGGGGGGTTACCTGATTCTTCTGAGAAATAGAACTCTATTGATCTTGCTTCCACACTGACAGCAAATAGTTTGTCACTTGATGAAAATACTCAGAGTATTAGAATACTCATAGTATTGGAAATACTACCCATAGGTGTAGCATTGTAGTATTATTTGCTCTATAATTTAATATTCTAGCATAAGTATTTTCTACAGGCTTTAATTCTCCCTTGAAGAGTCTTTAAGAATATAATTTCCTCAATAATATTTATCTTCTTTTTTTTTAAGCTATATTATCTAGGGACCCATCAACTGATAGTGAGGATGATTGCTTTTGGTGCTAAAAGAAACCTTAAAATTTAAAACATTGTACCAAAAACAAAACAAAACAAAACAAAACAAAACACTGTAACATTCCCCTCACATACACCCATTTACACACAAGGAAACTGAGGCTCAGAGAAGTTCAATGGCTTTTCCAAGGTCATACAGTCACATCGTTCGCCAGTAGCACACCTGAGATTGTAACCCAGGTGTTCTGCTTCCTGATCCAAGGCACCTTCTGGCATAGTACCCACTCCCGTGCCTGAACTGGAGGTAAAATAATAACGAGAATAAAAGGAGCAACTGATTTTGAATTCTTCCTGTGTATGTAGGAACTGTTTTAAGAGCTTAATACAATGTGGCTTATTTAATCCTCTCGACAACACTGTAAAGTGCACGCTACTTATTACTCTCATTTTACTGATGAAGAAGTTGATAGACGTGCCACAGATCATGACCCCGAACAGAGCCAAAATTTGAACCCAGGCCTTCTGACTTCAGAAGCTGCACGCCTGTGGCACGATCAGTGTATTCCAAGGTATGAGCCAATTAGTGACTTTGAGACAAATAGTAAACGTACAGCACTGTCACTTGAATGGTAGAGACTGCAGCAAGGGGATCCACTGAATATGCTAGTTTAGGCGGCATGGTTCGGTTTTCTAAGTTTATCCCGGGGTATAAATAGAATTGCATCAATTATGTCTCCATACATCTGACAGCTGCAGCAGGAACACCATCAGGAGGCATTGCAAAGGCAGTAACAGCCTTGTTCCTGGATGCTCACAGCACAGTACCGACCGAAGGCTACAGAGGAATGGAGGCAGAGACAACAGCCTCCTGGGACTCAGTTCTCTTCCACAAACAGCTGATTTCTTTCATCCCGACCATCCATTCCCGACGCTTTCTTGGAAATGTGTCATGCTACAACATTTACAGGCGATCTGAACTCCACTGCCTCAGTGAAGAGACCTGGAAGAAGGAGGCTCCTTATTTCACTTATTTGCCTTAATGTCTATATTAATATCTATATTAATATCTATATCTTGATATCTATATTCGCAAGCTTCAGATGTGCAGACTCCAAGATCCGACGGCTATAAAGATAGATTTAAGTGACGGGACAGAAAACAAGGATTCCCACAACGGGACATATACTGCTCAGTACTCCATCCTGGATAATGGCACCCAAGTGTCTATGACTTTACCTGTCTGTGAACAGCCCTCTATCCCTGTCTGACACATAGTGCATGTTCAAAAATATGCGCCGAATAAATTAATCTGAGTTGAAGCTTAAATGGGGGCTGGTAGAACCAGATCAAAGCCTGGAATAGGGATCCAAACGTTGCAGGCGACTTCCTCCCAGGTGGCAAATAGGTGTTTGTACATCTGGCGAGCATCAGAGTGGAGGAAGTCAGTAGAGGTTGCAGATCACGATAAAGAAATATTCAGTGTCAGGAATGCAATCAAGACAGGAAAAGGAGATGCAATGAACCAAAGACAAGGAGACCTGAAAGTGAAGCAAGAACTCTCTCAGATAAAAAGCCTTGAATATTTTTGCAGCTATAGGAAATGCCAATGGTAAGCTTCCCAATACCTGGTCAATGAAAGGATCCTGCCGTACTTAGCAGATGCTGGCGGGGCAGAGACGACTATTTCTCAGAACACCCATGTTTTCTATTATGGATCTACCAACAACGAACTTTCACGAAGCTGCTTAAGATTAAGTAGAAACATGACCAATGGGGGGAAGTGATGAAAAACAAAATCTGGGTTGCCATACAAAGGAGCTTCATTACCACTGAAGCAGAATGTGGGCAGAGGCAAAACTGCCATTGAAAGTGTGAAGCATGGTGTGCACGACCACAGGTCAGGGCCGGCGGAAGGGGTATCCACACTGTGTGGGGAGTCTGCCTACGTAACTGTTGGGGTTAATTCCATGGATAAATCTACAGTGTTATGGTGACTGATCCCAGCATGTTAAGAGTAACCGTCAACCTAGAATCTCTTGCTAGAGTACTAATGAGAAACCATTTGTAACCTACCTATTTGCAGGAGAGGAGAATCCCAGAAAAATGCAATTCCTTTCATTTTTATTAACTTTTTTAATTATGAAAGCCCTTTTTAGTAACAACATGAAAAAATTATTTGCAACACTAGTGAAAATATCATGAAGGACACATGGTATGCTCACATGCTCACTGAAATGTCGGCACACAGATCCTACCACGTAGCATTGGGGGTTCCTTCATGGAATGCAAACCTCTTTGTGTCGAGTCTTTGCTCACGACTGGTTCTTTCGAAGAAGACACCCATCTCTCAGGGCCTAACTTTGGCTGACTGAAGACAAACAACTGATTAGATGGAAACAACTCACCAATTGCTTGACTGACAAGGAATTTCCACACCTGACTTATCCAATCAGTTTGTGTAGGCAGAACAAGGAACACATTCCTGGAACGACTTAAGGACTTCACATGTGCCTGGCGTGATTACCGTAACTCAAAAATCTGGCTTGGAAATCTCACATCTTTATAATGATTGTAGTAGGGAAAAAAATGGTAACTTGTTTCAGTGTTGTTGTTGTTGTTGTTTATCATTTATAACCTCTGCTTTTGTAAGAAGCATTAGTATTTTTCTCTGTGTTTGCCAGATGTATAAATAGATCACTCAAAGGAAACATCTTATATAAAATGTGGCATCAGATTTGCAATAATGACCTAAAAACCCTCTGCTTTATTCGATCTACAAAATGATGTAATTACATTTTATGTAAGGGTTCATATTTTCCAGGTATTTAACATGTGATCGTTTATTTAATCACTTGGTCATAACACTGCTCCTCTTAGCATATCCTTTATAATATCTATTCAACAGAGAAGTAAACTGAGGCTTGGAAGGATTTGGCAAGTATACAAGAGAGTCACTTTCATCGTTTCGTAAAGAGTATATTTCTCTGGAAAACAACAAAAACAAAAGGATCTTCAATCAGGCTATACCTCAGCATAAAAATGCAAGGGAAGAAGAAACAACAGACAGGGTCTTTGGTAATAAAATCGGAGTGCCAGTCAACTCTCTAATTGCTCTCAGTTGCCGAGTAGAGTCAAGGATTGCATCCCAGAGGAATGGCATCAATTCAACAGCTGAAAGACACATTGGCATTATCCAAGCCTGTCCAAGG
The DNA here is from genome assembly GCF_023721935.1 of Panthera uncia. Taxonomy (NCBI): domain Eukaryota; kingdom Metazoa; phylum Chordata; class Mammalia; order Carnivora; family Felidae; genus Panthera; species Panthera uncia. The sequence goes on along the minus strand of NC_064816.1, from coordinate 146,568,974 downwards.
GAATAACGGGGAGTAGCCAGGATACGGAGAGAAGCCAGAACATGATGGCTGTGGAGTTCAGGGAGGGCAGGAATGTGAGGAGCTGTAGATGGACTGTGTAGACGTATAGAGGGTGGAGAGACATAAACTGGGATAATAATCCATGGCAGAAGATCCCACGGGATGTTCAATGTGATATGAAACAGCCTTGGCTTTTTACTAAGAAGTACAAGAAGGACATCTTTAAGCCAGTGGATGTAGGTGCATTGTCAGTGGATCGAACTAGTTGCTATGTGGAGAAGAGCAGAACCAGAGAGCTAGTCTGGTAAAGAAAAACAATAGGGTTCTTATGATAATCTAGAGGAAATATGACATAGGACTGCACTAAGGTAGTGGCAGTGTGAATGCAGAGAGATTGGAGAAGTAAAATTGTGTCTGCGAAGTAAAATTCACAAGACTTCTTACTGATGAGATGTGCTGCATAAAAGAAAGCAAAGAGTCGAGGATGACGCCAAAGTTGGCAATTGAGCAAATGAGGTTTAGGAGAATATAGAACAGGTAACAACCGTGACTGTGGAAACGAGACTCCTGAGCATCTCCAAGGGCCCAGTTGAGGCTGGAGACCATGACTTCTCCGTGGCCCCAATCTTCATGGAAGGGACATTTCTAGAGCACCTGTCAGTCACGGGCAGGATATAGCATCAGAGAAGGCAAACTTGTTTGCATTAGAAAAGGGGATATTTCTGAATGAGCATGAGCTGAGGGCAGGAGGGAAAATGACTTGGAGTAACGACAAGAGTGTGGAAGTGATGGGTTGTGCAATTTAAATCAGTAAGGAAAAGAAATGAAGAGAGAAGGAAGCTGGTAATATGGCTAAGTTGGAGGGGAACCTTGTTGAAGGTCCTTACAGTGTGAGGAGTACACACTATTAGAACAAGAGAGCTCGAAGGATAGGAACTTGTAGACAGAGCGGAATATTGGCGTCTCGGATTTTAAGAGGTGACAGAACCATTCCAGATGATGACATTCTCGTGGGTTTGGGTGACGTGACACGGGTGACCCCATGGACCTCACTGGAGACAATGAGGAGAAGGGGCTGAGAGACCAGATTACTAGATTGGTGAACATTAGCGCCTTCCAGGGTGACTAGGAGGCTTGAAGTGGGGATGAAGAGTATGGGCAGTTGGAGCTTCACTGAAGGAGACAGGGTGGGCTGGCAGTTGGTAGGTAAGGGTAATGGAAAGAGTGAGGGTTGGTGTAGCAGCAGCATGAGCCACAGGAGAGCAGGAATTTTTTTATTCTGGAAGCTCTGAAGGATTCCAGCAGCCAGCTCCAGCTCCGGAGGTCCCTGGGTTGTGAGAAAATAAGCACACTCCGTTTGAGATGGCTGCAGGGAAAGCGGTGCCCTCAAGGGATAGTAAGGTGTCAGGGAAGGAGCTGTAGGGAAGGAAAGTCGTTCGGAATGGAAATGAGAACTTTGGAGGGGAGAGAGGGAAGTCTTGGCAGGAGTAGGTAGATGAGGCGTTTGTATCTGGGAAGAGGAAACACAGCGCGCCATGAGTGAAGCTCAGGGAAAGCTAAGCTGGGAAAGGACAGTCCAGCGTGGACTGCTGAGAAACAGTGACAGAGATCTAAGATGTGATGAGTTTAAGGTGACTCTATTCTCCCCCCAACATGATTAATATGCAGATCTAGCTTACGCACACTCAGGGTTTAGTGTGTGAAGGGTGCATATCCTAGACTGGAAGGCAAAAGGCAGTAGGGGGGCAGCGCTTGGACACCTTCCCCAGAAACGTTCTGAGCTGAAGTTTCAAAACGCTATGCAGAGCCTCACAGATGTGGTCAGCATGGGTCTACAATGTGGAGCTGATGAGCTGCTCATCATAGTGATTAGGAACACACTACAGTCTCCACTCTGTAAACGGATGTGAAGTCTCATTTAAGTTCAAAGTCTGAGTCACTTGTCAACATTTATGGTCAACCGTTTAATCACTCTGTGATGCTGCCCCAACTTATTTTACGAACAGCTATAAAAGGAAGGAACTGAGGTGCAGTGGGTTTCAGTATCGTAGCGAAGGGTACACACTGATAGCAGTGAGAACGAACGAGAGCTTGATAAAATGGGAAAAGAACAAAAAACAAATGCCATAAAACTCAGTCACAAAATACACAGCTATTGGAATAGCGGGGGTCATTTAGTTAGGGACAAGGTGTCCCCCATGTCTCTGAAAGCCCTGGGAGCTTCACTCTGTTGCCTTCACTGATGCCATAAGCAGGTATGAAGCTCTAGAAAACTAAAGAAAACTAAGCTTGGTGTTATTTGCGAGCACACCGAGGAATACAAAAAAAGGTGACAAAGTCGCGATGAGTTAAATACCCAGACCAATAAGCAATCCACAGAATGAGGACCACTTGACTAAAGGATACATAGGACATGACAGTCCCAAAAGGGCCAGGGTAATAGGAGTAGAAGTGGGCGGTGGGTCAGGAAATGCTTAGTCCAGGAGGTGAAACAAACAGGATCTTCAAAGTAGAGTGGGTGGTCACAAGTTAGAAATGGAGAGAAAGGGCTTTCTGGAAAAATGGAGCCATCAGTGGCACAGAACTGTGCAACGCTGTGGTCCACTGGGGGGATGGCACACAGTGCTCGAGGGTTCCAGAATCAGGGGTGAGGAGAGAGACAGAAAACCAACTAGGGTGGTAAGAAGTGACATGATTTGAAGAACTTCCTGGGACTTGGGCTTTTCCTACAGGTAGTGGAGATTATGGAAGGATTCTAAGCAGGAGGATCATCTGACTGGATTTGCAAGTTAGAAGGAGCACACCAGCTTCATTACGAATGTGAATGTGACATTTGAAATCACCTACCTAATACTAATTGATATGTATGATAATGATTTTTAATTAAGGTAAACCATATTCGTCAGAGCCTTAGAATATATGGAAATGTATAACATTTAAAGAAATATTTTCTACCCGACTGAAAATTGTAATGGAAGCCTCTTGATCCTAACATGACCTTATTTTGACATTTTAAGTTTAAAGGAGTACAATACCATTTTTTTGGAAATCCACTTACAAAAACATCTTTTTCCCCCCCAGTAATGCTGGATGAATGTCTGTTTTCATACAGTGCTTTGAACTGAGAACAGGCAAAATAAAATGTTATGACATGTCCTAGGGGTCTTCAAAAGGTTGTCCATTCAGCATAATATAGAGGAAATGGCCAACGGTTTTCTGCCACATTGCACTTTAGAAATAGCTGGCTATACAGAAGTTATAAATGTTCATTGCCTGGGAAAAGTATTTGGACCATTAGTAACAGCTATTTCTCCAGATTCACCCCGATTTCCACTTGGTTAAGAAGCCAGTCAGCACGATTTTCTCATATTCATATCTCATTATGCTATGACATTAGAGGACCTCGGTATATGGCTCTCCCGGGGAGGAACCACCACCAACGGAAATGGTTTATCCATCATTGAGGCAGCAATGAAATGAGGTACGACTGTTGCCTAGGTTACCTTTCCCACGGGATCTGCTTTAAGTTGTGAGTCTCTCGCTGACCAGGAATGAAGCACAGGGTCATTGAGGTCCCACAGAAAGATATATCACTGGGCTGCTGGAAATGTCCCCGTAACACCAGCCTTGAGAATCAACAGTCTTGCTGACGATGTCAAAACTTGTGGACAATGTCACTTCGGGGGAAGATTTCACCAAATGATTACGAACTCTATGAGCATCAAAGTTGGAGGATAATTAACACTGAGATGGAGTAACACGGGGGTATCAATTCTAGAAAGTTAGGGAACCAAGACACTAGTTGTTAGTAGCTAGTCATTTTTAGGGCAAAATTTCATCAAACATCTATACGTTAAACAGAGAGCATGATGCGTGGGCTGATCTAAGTGAATTTCGACTTTAGTCTCTCCTGAGATGTTAGCAATTGCTGTGCATTTCATTTGCTCAATAAACCTGTCCGAAACACTGAAGGACATAACGTTTTGAGGTGAACAGTGCCCAACGTCAGTAAATTTATCATCTCGTTGGGAAGACGGCGCGTTGTGTTCCACGTGCACGTGTTGATATCTTTCGGTTTCCTGTGCCCTCCGTTCATTTTCCCCATCGCTTAAAAGCTTCCTCTTCTCAGAAGCAAGCACAGTTATTCTAAATAGGCTAATAACCCTGATGTTACTGGCTAACGTAGTTATTATGGAAGGAAGAACGTTATTTATAAGAACCTTTGGGAAGATGAAATAAAAATTAAAAAAAAAAAAAAAAAAAACTCTGACATCACATCTCTTCCAAATCTGATCTTGTAATTTTCTAGGAAGATGGTGACATTGACCCACAATTGGTGTTAATGCTGAAGATAGTACACTAACCCCGGCAAAAGCTATCAGAAATCTACTACCCACCCTTGCTTACCTCATTCTCTCTTTGTGAAATACAGTAAATGCGTGCAAAATAGCTCTCGTGGTTTTGTGATGCAGAGAGAAACCAGAGAGAACATAACCAATTAATCTGTTAGGACTCTTTTATGATGCTGAGCCTGTGGACAGCCAGCAACCGGCCTCTCCTTTCCATGGGTCAAATAGTAATATGTTTTCACACCGTTACGGACCCATCAGAGGCGAAGAGACACATAAAGTTTATAATTCACACACTATTTCCCCGTGTCAGATCACAGGAAAGGGTAAGGAAATTAAAAATATGGAGACAAATGCTGAACAGAGAAAAGATTTGAACATCCAAGGAAGGAAGAGAGGAGAAAGGGATGTAAGAAAAGAAGAAAGGCAGACAATGAATGGACAAGCCTAAAAAAATATGGAGGAAAGCAAAGAAACGTGAGAAAGATTAAAAAGAGCAGTTGTGATTGGCTTTTATGTAGAAACTTCTTTTTAAATTTATAATATACCAATTTCTGAAAAGGACTTGGAGAGGTTTTATAATGAACTAAAGGCGTATAGTAGACCCATCAATACACAGGTCAAAGAAACAGAAGTCATAAAAAAGGAGGCAGATGGGGCGCCTGGGTGGCTCAGTCAGTTAAGGGACCGACTTCTAATCATGTCATAATCTTGGGGTTCCCTCTGCTGCTGGTGCAGAGCCTGCTTTGGATCCTCTGTCTCCCTCTCTCTCTGCCCCTCCCCAACTTGCTTGCGTGCACGTGCTCTCTCTCTTTCAAAAATAAACATTAAAAAAAAATTTTTTTTTTAATGAAACTTCTACAACAGAAATCAAAACTTGACTCTAAACTTGAGCTTCCAAAAGAACTATACCTACACACACATTTACTCCGAGAAAGAGAACAATGTAAGGAACTGTCCATTTCCCTTAATCCTGAATTGTAATAGGGATTTAGCCTTTATGTCTTTATATGAAGATCCCCATATAATATAGTAAAGAGCATTTTTAGTGGTTGTTTACAAACATAGAGAAACATTTTATGCTATAATATTAAAAGTGAGAAAAACTTAAAAAAGGAACATTTAAGGAGAAAGGAGATAAAAGGGGATAATGTGAAGAAAAATAAACTACAATGTTTTAAATGTTTTTTACTTATTTTTGAGAGAGAGAGAGAGAGAGAGAGCGCACAAGCATGGGAGGGGCAGAGAGAGAGGGAGACACAGAATCTGAAGCAGGTTCCAGGCTCTGAGCTGTCAGCACAGAGCCCAGTGGAGGGCTTAAACCCACAAACCATGAGATCATGACCTAAGCCAAAGTCAGACGCTTAACCAACTGAGCCACCCAGGCACCACCCCCCCCCCCCCCCCCCCCCCCCCAAAAAAAAACCTTTAATGTAGAATGTACGTAAAGAGGGGAGAAAAAAAGAAAAACATGGGAGAAAATATTGTGAGAACTAGAAATGTAGCAATACCCATTCAAAGAACATAAAGAGAATATGCATAAAATAAACCATCGGTTGAACTAAGTCACATGGTCCTCAGAATCCGTATCATAAAGATACGTTATAGACAAGATTCTTTAAAAACTTGAAAAAAATACAGCGTCTTCAATAAAGTCAAGGCATACCCATTACAGAGTGAATGCTTCTTTGGAGAGGATAGTATAGTACCCAAAATGAGGAATGGAAAACATTAAGACATACAGGCAAAAGGCCAGTGAAGTGTGTTCTTATTTTAATTTATTGTTCTTTCCAAGATAAAATTCGATTTCATAACCATGCAGCTGTATTTTCAAATTGAGACGCTAAAGAAAAGCAGATCAGATTTCGTTTATATGCTTACATTGCTCCCAATAATAAGAATTTTGATATAATGACCAAGATGGGAATTACAGTGATAGTGTAAAAGGAAAGTTAGAACACCACTGCCTCCAAGAAGAGGCACCTAGTCCAGAAGCAATAGTGAGAGTAATACAGTCATGATTCCTATAAACAGGACCTAAACCACTAAGTTAGATTACTCATTGCTCCTTTTTATTTTAGACCCTTTCACTATTAATCCAATATATAAGCACCTGCAAGGGGCCAAGCTGGGAGATGGACAGAATTTATATATAGATGAACGTGGATATCTAGCTAATTCCTCCTGGCTTCTGTTTCCAAGTAATAGAGTAAGATTCTCCAATACACATTTTAGGCTATCATACAGGACCAAAAAAAAAAATTTCTTCTTTTCGAAATGTCTCTTGATTTGGAAAACATAATTGTGCTTGCCACATTTTCTATTGTTTTGTGTCACGCTGTCCTGAATTCTCAGAGGCTGCTCATTGGCAGTATGGATGAGAATTCTGACACAAAGAACAGTAGGCATTTCTTTGTCCACTTTCCTCCCTGAGATCCTGAGAATTTTGCACATCATTCTCAACACAATTTTCTCCCTTGATTTATCAATTGTGATGAGAAGTTGGAACTTGTTGACATAGGTGAGTCTAAAAAAGAAATTCCTCGGGGCACCTGGGTGGCTCAGTCAGTTGAGCGTCTGACTTCTGCTCAGGTCGTGATCTCGCACTCCGTGGGTTCGAGCCCCATGTCGGGCTCTGTGCTGACAGCTAGGAGCCTGGAGCCTGCTTCGGATTCTGTGTCTCCCTCTCTCTCTGCCCCTCTCCCACTCATGCTTTGTCTCTCTCTCTCTCTCTCAAAAATAAGTAAACATTAAAAAAATTAAAAACAAAATAAAGAAGAAATTCCAGTTGACAAGTTATGACATTCCTCAATCTTCCTATAAAGAAAAACACATGCCAGTCCTTTAAAAGTTTTCGGAATTCTTAATAATATACGTGACAGAAAGTGCGATCAATGTGTCCAAATTACCGATCACTTCAATTTAAAACCTATCAGTCAATACAGGGAAGGTAAATTAGTCACATCAATGATTCATTATAGTCCCAAGCACTTGAAAATTGAACATACTTTTCTCAGTGAATTATTCAGTAAATTAATCTTACGGTGTGCATGCACAGCCTCAATTAATTAATCCCATTGAACCAGAGATTGATAGGGCATGAATGTACTTTATGACTTTAAGCAAGTAATAAAACTTTACGAAGGCATCTCTCCTTGTATTCAGCTTTCCCTAAACTCTCAAAATGAGCTCTGCAATAGTGATACATCTCTCTTCCGACACTTATCTCTTTTCTCCCCGAACACATTCCTTACAGGAATGATCTAAGCGTTGTAATAGAAGTCTGTAGGTTGATTAATGGTGCTGACTCCTAAAAGTTTGTAAGTCATACTCTGGATATAGTACAGACGCTTTGGTAGGAGCATTAATCCTTCCCCCTGGACCACTAGGGCATCACATAGGATCTCAATTCTTCGTTCTGAAAAGAAATCAGCAATTATCTAAAAGAACTAAAAGTACCCAAGGACTTAATTTGCCATTCACTCCGCAGAGTCTACTTCATTATAATAACAAACATTTGGATGTAACTTACAGTTCACCAAAACCTGTCATTTGCATGATCCCATTTGTCCCCCTATGATAGTTCTACATGGGAGATAAGGTACATTTGGTTAATACTTCTATTTTACCAATGAGAAAACTGGGGCTTAAAATTCCACTGCTTATTAGAGTTACCTAACACCCTATGAAGGCAGGACCTGAAATGGCAAAAAACCATGTTCCTCTTGTAGAATTCTGCCTCATTTCCCGTGTTTTAAAGGGGCTTGTTCTGATTCCTTTCATGGGCCCCTCCGGGTACAGTCACGACGTTCCTCATGATTCCACTTTCAGGGAGGGTGAAGTCATTCCCAGGTGGGGTTCTAAACTGAAAGCCCTTCAACACACCCTCCAAAGAGCCCTGCTCCGCCTTTCTGAAGTAAGCAGGCTGACAGGGTTTATTCTTTTACTAACCACTATAATATGCAATTAACAAATGAAAGCTGTAATTGTTTTTCTTCCAAATATAACCTTTCTTTAGATGCTGTTTTATGAATCTTTCGCAATTAGCTGGAGGGTAGGTGAGTCTGAGGTTGCCACTTTGGTGATCGCATAATCAGTTGAGAAAAAATTGCACGAACTGGGAACAAGAGTAACAACTGGAACAATAATGAAAAGAAGCACAAGGAAGCGGAGGTAAGCAACTGCATGTGTATTTTTGGAATCCTGCAAGACAGGAGATTACGTTAGGCGTGAGAGGAAAGGAGTTAAAGGCAAGTTTCACTTGTACTGTTTGTGTGATCTTTTGCAAAAGGTCTAGACTTTTCATTCAATATATCGAAATGGCATTTAAATGCATGACCAGATAATGAACAGTATGACACAGTTCTTGGCCCAATGTGCTACCAATCTGATCTAAATAGTTTCTGCATTCAGAAATGAGTTTCGGGAAATAAACATTAAGTGGGCAGTAAACTATAATGGGAAAAAAACCCAAATACAAAAACATTTGCTGTCAGTCTCCCAGATCTGCTACCTGCGCGTTTTATCCTTTCTCTGGCATTTTAATATATTAATTTATAATAAGTTTATAATTAATACATTAAGCTTCTGAAAACATGTCTAATTTAATGAGTATTTCATATCTATCCAAATACTTTCCTAATGTAAACCAGGCCATTCTATTAATGCACAAGCATACATCAAAGATATTGTGGGTTCTGTTCCAGTCCACTGCAATAAAGTGAGCTTCATTATCTTTTAAAAGTAATACCCAATTCCTGGCATTGTTTTGACAATTAAACTACTAACGTGATAAGCACTCACTACGTACACAGAAATGGTAGCTGGTTATTAGGTCTCCAGCAAAATCAGATTATATTCTAGGGCTCCCATCTTTGAGAGCAGAGGCTCAGCTCTACTTGCTATGGGCATGAGCTGGGAAGGAAGTCCGCTCAAAAATAGACAGATGTGCTCTAGAGACCTCCTCCAGAAACAGACTCCTCCAGAAACTGGGAGATGACTTCAGCGCGATTTCCAAAGAGGTATGTTTTTGCTTTTGAGAAAGGATTCCTTTAAACAACTCCTTCTTGCACAGATAGAAAGCTGATATTTTGCCACCCTGAATAAGAAATAGGCTGATTCATAATTTATTCTATTTTCATTCTAAATCTTTCGATCAGAAAGAAGCCAGGCACAAAGAAGGTGCTCGAAAACATGTATCATATCCAGGCACACCTCGTCTTGCTCTGCTTTGCTTTACTGCACTTTACCGATACTGTGCTTTTTACAAACGGAAGGTTTATGGCGGTCTTGCATCCAGCCGGTCTGCTGGCACCATTGTTCCAATAGCATTTGCTCACTTCACATCTCTGGGCCACATTTGGGTAATTCTCACAGTAGATGAGACTTTGTCACGATTAGTATATTTGGTGATCTGTAATCAGTGATTATGACCTGCGGTCAGCATTTTTTAGCAATCAGGTATTTTTTATTAAGGTGCAGACATTGTTTCTTGAGCCGAATGCTGTTGCACACGTTAACAGAATACAGTATGGGGTAAACATAACCTTGGCGTGCACTGGGAAACCAAAGAACTCATGTTGCCCACTTTACTTTGGTTGTCTGGAATTGAACCCACAATCTCTCTGAGGTATCCCTATAAATTAATGGATGAGTCTGTTTTAGATTATGGAAGTATTGCATTAGATATTGAAAACTTACTAAGTTAGACATCTTTCAGGTGCTTAATGTATGAAAAATGTATTAATTACAAGTTTATTATAAATTAGTATCTAAAAATCAGTTCTCCACTTGCATCCTAGATTTCCCCCTTTTTTTCCCCCCACATAATAGTGGTGAGCTAAATAAAGCTATAATAATAATAATATAACATTGACTGAGGCTTAGGACGTGCCAGCCCTCACAGCAAGCGCTTTGGCCGATTATCTCACTTATCCCACACAGCAACCCTGAGCGAGGTGCCTTTACTACCCTATTTCATAGACGATGAAACTAAGGCGTGGACAAATTAATGTTATGTGCGTCGCTACTAAATGTACTGAAAAAATCAACTAGTAGCTTTGTGATAGTAATGACACAAATTTATCTGTTGAAGTCATCTTCTTAAAATTAATATGGTATTTCCATGGGACTGCTTACACTCTGGGCCTGTTTCTCATTAAAAATAACAAGACTCTGGGGACGCCTGGGTGGCTCAGTCAGTTAAGCATCCGACTTTGGCTCAGGTCGTGATCTCGCCGTCTGTGAGTTCGAGCCCCGCGTCGGGCTCTGTGCTGACAGCTCAGGGACTGGAGCCTGCTTCAGATTCTGTGTCTCCCTCTCTCTGACCCTCCCCCGTTCATGCTCTGTCTCTCTCTGTCTCAAAAATAAATAAACATTAAAAAAATTAAAAACAAATAACAACACTCTGGGGCGCCTGGGCTGGCTCAAGTTGGAGGAGCGTGCGACTCCTGACCTCTGGGCCGGGAGTTTGAGACACAGGTTGGGTGTAGAGACTACTTAGGTAAATAAAACTTCAAACAATCAAACAAACAAACAACACCCACACTTTAGGTGGTTATGCCTTTGACACCTCACAAGCTGTACCGAGTCAGAAGTTCTGGATGCAAGTCTCAGCTCTGCTACCCACTGATGGGAAAGGGGAGACCTTCTACCTTAATAGTTGTTCTCCCCCAACACAGAGTGACAATACTGTTAGGTGAGATGAAGAGAGTGTGCTGGAAGGTCCGGAAGAGGGCATAGGGTCCCAGTTCCTTCAGGACAGGGAGCACGGTTTATTATCTTTTTATCTCTCAAAGCAGTATTTTCTTCTCTGCTATGACACACACATGGGTCAGTGAAGGGGCATTCCCTCGGGCATACTTGGAAATTAAAAGGCAATAAATATAATTCTACTTTTTCTTTCATTCAAGTGAGTATACTACAATGCAAGTGAGTAAGATTAAAATAGATCTGTTCCAATGTATTGGGAAAGGACACTATTCACAGATTTTTGTGCCGTAAATATCACTGTCCATAAATTACTTGTGAAGCATGTCAAAAATAGTTGGAAATGGGGCATCTAAGCTAACTTGTGGTATGTACTCAATAAATATCTGTTAATTGAATATATGTAGAAGGAGGAAATAAGTCAAACAATTCTTTTATTCCTTGATAGCATCCAATATCAAAGAAGTAAATATTTAAACCATAAAAAAACTATAATGTTATTGAAGAAGGATCAGAAATGTTTAATTATATTTTTTGATATTAAAATTCCTTTTATGACAAAAAGCCTCTCATAGGAAGGTGTGAAAATTATAATCTGTGTTTTAATCACGTTTGTATTACAAAGACAAAATTTTAACAAAGAAATTATTATAAAGAAAATGAGAAATCGCCATTAGCCCATTACAGTATTCTTAATTTATTTTATTCTTTGAAAGCATTGTCTATAGGGGTAGATATTTAATATGGTTGTAATATGTAAAAAAGAAATTGAAGAAATTTATGGGTGGCCACTTGAGAATTTAGTGGGATCTACTGAAAAAGCAGACCTCCTTATCCACAGAATATCTAAAAATCTGCCTGAAGACTTGTTCTAATCAATAGTGGTAAGAATATCATAATATGTATAGAGGAGAAAGGCAAAGCAAAAAAATCACATTCATCTGAATCATAAATGCTACATAAGAAAACATAAGAAAATTCAATATATAAACTGGTTTGAAAAAAGGAGAAATTGATTGAACTAAGACATTTGATAGCTATATTGTAACTAGTTGCTAAGTGTTAACTTGTAACCAAATACAATCATTCCAACTTCTTCCTCCCTCCCCCAAACCAGTGTGTAAGTGAAGATATAGGACGAAGATCCAAATAAACAAACATCAGACAATATGGTGGCAAGGAGCATGGCTTCGACCCCAGCCCTGCCGGGACCTAACCTGTCTAACTTTGGGCAAGTTACTTACTAAATGTTCTGATCTTTAATTTCCTTAAGTTTAAATGGGGAGAGATAATGGCATCTAATTAATAGAGTGGTTGTATATACAGAACACATAAGCGTTACTTCTGCTTTTTTGTTGATTTTGCTGCTGTTATGTTTAAGAAACTATCAATCCAAAATATTATGTTAGATATACTGTTAGGTATTATATTTTCGACTATGATGGGAGCTATGCAATGTGACAAAACACTAATTTTTAATCCATATCATTGCTGAAACCCAACATTTCATTTGCTGCATAAAAACATTGACTTCTCAAATGAGTAATTTAGCATTATTATACAGTAAGGTTGTTGGTTCTGTTACTCTTAAGTGAGGCTATTTGGGTGGAATTGATCAGAAATATTTAAAGTTGTCTTTGGGAGTGAAAGAAACCATGTGTAGCTCCACTGCGAAGGAAGAGAATTTGTATAATAGAACAACTAAATCACGGAACAAAACAAAGTTAAAAACACAACATTTGGAATAACAGTTGAGTGACTGTAATTTGAATAATTTGGTATCGTCTCCCTCTCCCTCCCTCCCTCCCTCCCTCTCTCTCACACACACACACACACACACACACAACCACTTAATTTTAGTTAACGGCACCAAAACTTAAGAATCATACAGTCAGAAGAAGTATGTAACTCATCACTAACAAAACCTCAGTAGCACAGAAAAAATAGTTAACAATAATAAAAAAGCAGATTCAAGTTTCAAAGATGGCACCATGCTATTGAAAGGAGAGAGAGTGATGGCAGGTTTAGCTGTGCCTAAGTATCCACACACCTCCAATCACGTTTTTTTATGCCCTTCCTTAGTAAACACAAAAGGCTTTATTCTGAGAATCTCAGTGATGAAAAGAGATTTGCAGTCTTCACATCTTACAAAAAGGTGACAGGTGTAGTAGCTGAGCCAATAGAGCATTTGGTGCTTTTATATAAGGACCTTAAACTTCTGAAAGACAATTCAGAATCCTGTTAGAGGACCTATCAAATTGTAACACTAGTTACTTCGCTTCAGTTTAAACTCCCAGAAAATAAGGAAGCATTACGGTCATGTGGACATAGAATGTTACCAAAAGAAGCAAAATGTGTATGTTTACTATGCTAATCAAAATCATGCTAATTAAAATCTGAGTACTTATAAGTTATGATTCCATGTATAGAACTGGGCAATACTTTAAATATGAAGAACAAAGTGATTAGCGAAGCATCCCTTTTATCTGCCTGAATTACCTAAATAATCTGAATAGAGTGTTGAATGTTGTCTTTGGTCTTTCCTACTTTACCTGCTCCCCTAGCCATAGCCCCACTCCAAACCCTCAGTTTGGTTAAAAGTCACACTTACCAGCTAGTAAATATGCATGGTTCTTGGTGTGTGTGTGTGTGTGTGTGTGTGTGTGTGTGTGTGTGTGTATGTGTATAAATTTATCTTGGAGGGAAAATTTATTCAACCCATAACCTTTCTTTCACCCACTGTTGGTTATACTCTGCAAATGACCTAATACAAGATGATTTCAGTACCTTAAAGTCAATCCTTCTCTGATAAAAATGGTGGCTCAGCCATGTGTGCTTGAGAAATGCGTACAAATGTGCGTGTGAACTAAAGAAGTGCATCTAAAGGGGTTCACTCAGGTAGATTTGAGTATGAGACTCTCTACAGACACATTTGAAGAACATGAGTTTCAAGAGTGTGCTTAATCTGCATGTGCATGTATATGTATATATGTACATAAATGTGTGTGCATGCGTAGATAAATATACATCTTCTTGGGATGCAATTCAGCATAGTTATAAACCTGAGCCCTGCAGCTGTATCTTTGGCATTCAAATCCTAGGACCAGCATTTAGAAACTGTGTGACCTTAAGCAAGTTATTTAAATTCTCTTTGCCTTAGTTTCTTCATCTACTGAGTGGGCATAAAATTTTACCTACCTCATGGAGTCGTAACGAGAATCAACTAATCTTTTAAAAGTCTTAGCACTGGCACATAGTCGTCAGCAAAAATTATTGTCTATGATTATCTCCCCAAAAAGAAAAGATACATGCACTGATAAGTATAACTGTGCTTGCCATGTATGTGTTGGAGAATAACACGGTCTATACCTTATGTGCATGTACTATTTTCTCCTCCCTCTCCCCTGGCCACTCCATAAATGTTGGCACTTTCGCCACCATTAGAGAACAGTAACAGAAAGAAGAGCTGGAGGGAGGGGCAACTGGGTGGCTCAGTAGGTTAAGCGTCTGACTTCGACTCAGGTCATGATCGCACCATTTGTGAATTCAAGCCCCGCATCAGGCCCCATGCTGACAACTCAGAACCGGGAGCCTGCTTTGGATTCTGTGTCTCCCTCTCTTTCTCTCTCTCTGCCCCTCCCCCACTCTCACTCTGTTTTGTCTTACTCAAAAATAAATAAACATTTAAAAAATTTTTTGAAAGGAAGGAAGGAAGGAAGGAAGGAAAGAAGGAAGAGCTGGAAGCAATCACTGAGCCCAGAGTAATCTCTGACTCAATGTGATGAAATTCCAGTGAGAAACCTGTGTGTCCTTGGCTAGTCAGCCTATTAAACATATTAGCACACAATTAGCACACTTGAAAATAAAGCAGGGACTCTATCTAGGCAAAGACTTGTTAACTCCTTGGGAAAGCAAAATTGAAACCCATAATTCAAAACAATTTAAAAACTTCCTTTTTGTTCACTGCCTGTATAGGTGGCTTTAGTATTTCAAATTCTGGGTCTAGTAAGGAGATCTCACTTACGTATTAGAGGTGCAGACTTGTATTTGCTCCCCCAAGTTTACGCTCATGCGTATATTTCACCTCTTCCTTTCGTGGACATATGCAGATTTGTAGATAATGAAAATAAAGTTTCTGATTATGTTTTTTTTTAATATATTCATCAACAAAATGGCTTAGATTTGCAAGTAAACATACGGACCCTGTCCAAAATTCCACTTTGAAAATCAGGATGGGCTTGTTCACTTTGAAAAAAAATAATACTAATACCGGATGATTCAAAATTTAGTCAACATATATAAACATACTGCTATGGTCAAAAAGAAGAGATAGAAATTCTTCACTGACTGTTCATTAGTCAGAATGCTCACGACTCCACCTAATGTACCAGAGTAAGTAGACTTTGCCTCTGTTTCCCACCTGTTTCGGTTTTCCAATTTACAGGCTTGTCGAATCCGTCCCGCAATCTATAACCAATTTATAATACAATCTGAAGATACATTGATTTATGAACAAATACAAGTACATATGCCCTATCATACCCTGCCTTTGGTCCAAAAATGCTAAAGCACTGAGGCAGTTCTGCAACATACTTAAGAATAAATACCTGGTAACTGTGCCCTTTCATTTTCTAGATGTTTGTTCGTGAGCAGATGACTCAAGGCTCCATTATTTTGCCCTCCCCAAAGAAAGATGATGACGAAAAGTTGAATCTCATAAAGTTGTTTTGAAAGTTAAATGAGATAATGAATAGAAAGAGCCTAGAGTTCGAGGCATATGTTAAGTGCTCAAGCAGTTAGCTGTTATTATTTTTCCTATCCTCTACGTCTAAATGCTCTTTTCTTCCATTTCCAACAAGGTATTTGCACATCAAGCGTAAAACCAAGTGATTCCTTTGTAAATCCTTCACGGCATCTCCAAGGAAGCCAAGCACATTTTTCCTTACAGAGAAACTGGGAAGCATCAATATGGAAAGAATGATACTGGGAAAGAAACAAGAAAAACGAGGTAAGAAATACACTCTATGCTGCCCTGGGTCAAGAGCTTGGTGAGCTCTACTTTGTCTTTCCTGAATCCCTGATAACACCTTCATAGTCTGAGATGGAACTTCTGGGATGGAAAACCGAGGGGTTACAGAATTTAAGAAAATATAAGACAGATATTTTTGGTGTAAGTTCTGGATCTAACATTCTTTCTTGTTCTCTGGCCTGATAATGCCTATTTTGCAGGTAGCTTTGACTGCAAGAGAGTACAAAACCCAGGCCTGTTACACAGGCTGGCTCTAGTCTCAAAAGAGAGGTACAATGGGGCACTTGAAATTTCATTTTAAGAATTTACCCTTTCCTGAATATGAAATAAGTAGGGATTCAGGGTGAAATGTAAGACTACGACTAGAATGTATAGGCGCATCCCTGTTTGTGTGTGTGTGTGTGTGTGTGTGTGTGTTTTAATAATCTGAAGGTCAAACAGAGTGAAGTGTGCAGAATATTTCACACAAACATCCATCCAGTCCAGTGACAGGTTCTAGGTTCTCTCAAGGTAGCCCATCCCAGTTCTCACCCAGAGAGGGGAAATGACTCTTGTTCCCACCCCCACATTTCCGAACTGGGTCAGGAGCACTCACAGTCTTGTGGGATAGAATATTTTAGATTTCAGATTTCTATAGTCATCTTAAGATGACTTAAGCATCTTAAGGTGATGCTTTCATGTGTGAAAGCAACAGAAAGGTATGCATTGCTATGCACTGGCTCAAGAAATATTAAGTTCGATGAAATAAAACTAAGTACTTAAAACCATTTTTCAAGACATTGAATCAGAACAAGGAATTTAGAAATAGATCTTGCTGAACAACGCTTGTAATCATAGAAACCAGCGAAGCAAGGAACAATAAAGTAAGAGTTAATACAGCACAAGGCAACTGATTGGAAATACTTGAAAAAAGAAACCATGTATAGAAGCATATGCATATGTAATGAAAATAAAAAATTTAATGGTGATCATTATACTCTAAATCCTCATGTTATATCGCAAAAGATCTGAAACTGAGTATGAAGTAAGCAAATGCTAAAGCAAAATACACTACATCTTATCCTTGGCTTTGATAATGACTATAAAAAAATAAGGATAACCTGTAATTTTTCAAGGTAAAACTAAGAGCTAATTAAATTCTGAAAACAGATTTACACTCTCTAAGTCATTATTGTGAGAAAAAGAAAGGTTGAGAAGGCAAAAGATGGAGACGAAATAAAACATGAAGGACAAAATGAAAGCAGACAAAAAGGCAAGAGGAGACAATGTGAGAGTATTAAACTATCACCTTAAAAGCAAATACTCAAGGATCAAAAAATAAAGAAATACAAGTGCAGCCTCCTTAAAAGAAACTGACCTCAACAAAATGACACAGAGAATTTAAAAATAAAAGAATTACCCATGGTTCTCAAAATAAAAGAGAAGAAGCAGGTGGTAGCAATATTCGCTTAAGAACTAGAATTGCAAGCAAAATGTTTTAAACAGAACAGAAAAAGTAGTAATAATTATGTATAAAATTCAAAATGTTTTCAAAAAACCCTATTAGAATTCGACCAGAAACCGTTAAGTGCAAGAAACGCAAATACAGCTAACAGATCAGAGAGATTACAAAAGAAAAGAAAAGAAAATGAATTAACAGAGTGAATATAGGGAATAAATATAAACATAACACGTGTGTATCTGTGTGTATAACCACCCCTCTTCATTAAAAAGTACAATCTTCTCTTCAATTTCCAACTAATTCAAAACCTGAGAAACTGAGAAAAATCTTGAAGAATAGACACTATAAGGCCACATTTCTGACCAAAGTGCAATAAAATCAGAAATTTACAAGAAAATTTCAGTAAGAACAAGAGCAACAAATACTCAACACTTTAGATATTAAAAATTAAGGTGACTATTGAGTTAAAAGAAAAGCCAAACCACAATTTTCAACAAATACGACGATTTGTGTTGAACCTTGGGTTTTGCTCTCATTGAACTGTATGCTTACAAATCCATTATCTCACCAAATCCTGCAAAGCACTCTAAGAAGTATTTTTACTATATATTGCAAATGAAGAAACATAACGAGTTAAAGTTCCTTTCACAATACGTGCAGAAGTCAAACCCAAGCCTGCATTTTTCTGTGCCCATGTTCTTGTTAACCGGATTATATTTCACATTTTTAGATGAGACCAAAGCAGGTTTTAGAGACAAATTCATAGTTATAAGTGTTCTCAGTACCAAACGAGAAGGATTTCAAGAAGAAGGTGCTAAGTGTTCAACTCAGGAAGTTATGAAAAGAAGGGGAAAAAAAGATCCAAATGAAATCAGATGAAGTAACTACAAAAATAAGTAATAAGTTATAAAATCAAAAGTAGAAGAATTCGGAGTATTAAAATTCATAAAACTCTGGAAAATCTTGCCAAAAGAGCATGAGAAAAATAGGACTACAATTAGGAAAAGAAAAAGATAACTAATAACAGATTTGGAGAATAATCAAGTTTAACAGAATCATATGCACAATTATTTGGTAACAATTGTCAAGAATTTTCATTAAATAATCAATAATAGATAAATGATAAATCCATAATTTACCAAAATTAATGAAGATATATAAAATATAAATAATCAAAAGGCTTAGAAAAAATATAATCCATATTTTTAAATTTTGTAAAAAAGGATTTGAGCTTTGTATCAAAAGTTTTATGGGTGGGCCATTCCAACATTTAAAGACTTGATAATCCTCATGCTTTATAAAAACTCTTCAACAGCACAAGGGAAAAGGGGAAGCCACCAATTAATTTTATATAATGAGTATGATTCTGATACAAATATGAGCCAAATGGAACTCAAAACTTTTTTTAAAAACTTTGAATCAATCTCAATTTTGAACAGAAATGCACAAAGTTTCAGTAAAATAGTAGCAAATGGAATTCAATTCAACAGTACATTAAAAGAGAAACTTATGACAATTAAAGTCATTTAAATTAAAAAAATTAAAGCCATATCAACAATGTGTGTACATATATGTACACACACATAATAATCCCAATGCATTAAAAACAAAGTATCTGATAAAAGGCATTTCTTTAATATCAGAGCACCTGCCTTAAACCAACCTCAATGCCATACTATTGGTAAAAGACTAACAGAGTTTTTATTAAAATAGAACAAGGATTGTTTCAACATCATTATTGTTTTTTTCAGTTTTATAACAATATAAAACATCTACCTAATTCAAAAAGATGTTAAAGAAAACAAAAAATATATTTATTGCAAAGCAAGGGGCATTTTTCATGATTTATAATGAATGTATAATGGGGCCTATTTATAAATAATATATATGAAATCCAATAAACTAAAATGTTCTAAAAAATGCAACGTCATACGCTAGACTCACCTTTCACTAAAAATCCTTCTAGACAAAATTAAAATCCACAAGTAAATATTTTACCTGTACCGCTGTCATTTTAAATTAACTTTTATAAACATAAATCTTTCCATACTCCTTTCCATCCTCATAGAGTACATCATGAAACACGTTTTAAGAATACCCACAAAAATAACATATATTTTGATACAGAGGTGGGAAGTTTGTTCCCATCTTTGAAAGAAGGAACAGCAAGATTACCTTTGGAAGATATGCATAAACACTGTGGAAGACACCACCTGAATTCCCGGGAAGATGGGGTTAGAAGTGTCCGCTGCTTGTGAACAGCTCAACAGCATGGAGTCCTCCAGGTTGGTGTATCTCTAAACGTGACCCACCTGGAGATCCATGGTGTCGAACAATGAACTTTCCACACCAGCAAGGTCTCCATAAAGTGAGGGGGAATCCTCTTCACCATCGTTGGTTGAAGAACACACAACCTATGTCTACACTAACCCAAATCAGATTCTGTCCTTTGTCTTCTAGCTCAGAATTTCCTCCATCCATTGTCCATTTTTAAGCTCCCGGCCAGGATGTGTGCTTCCCAGAATCCAGATTAATCCTGAGCTTGGACATGTTGCTTTTGCTAAAGAAAGACGAACATGCAATCTAGCCAAACATTGCAAGTTGTGTCTACTTTCTCCTAAAGGTCCAAAGAGCACACCATGTTGGTTGCTGTGTAACAAACACATGAAATTGTACTTAGTGGCCAAATATATACATCTTGCTGTGGAATTTCAAAGCTCCACGACTATGCTTCTGTGATTGCAGTTGTAACCTATACTTAACGTGGTGGAGAAAGGATGCCCAGCTAACAGTCATGCGTGAAAACTGACATGGGGTTGGAACGTTAAAGGTCTAGTTGTTTCTGATTTGCCCTTTTCCATTCAGGGTCGTCCTAACAATGGTCAGGACAATTGCTGTCCCCGCAGTCTAAGCTGCTCTGTCCTCACTGTGGTCTGCTCCTGGTGCAGACCAGGAGCTACGTTTCACGGGATCCTTGAAGTTTTTTTCTGCTCTGCTTATTTCTGCTGTGCTCCTCAGCTCCTCACAGATGGCCACACCAGCTGCTCCAGAGCCCTGCAGTTATATTTGCTCCAAACACAGCCATTGTCCTGAGGCTGGAGTTAAGGTATAAGGAAAGAAAGTATCTGCATATGTGGCCTGTGTGCACAGGACCAGGGAAGGGCATTATTTAAAGACACGTATCCCATCTGCTTCTGATTTTTAGATGTACTTACTTGGGGGCAATGTCTGTCATTTTTCAATTAGAGAGAGATAAAAATTAAAATGTATACGCCACTGGGAGATACCATAGGTTAACTTCTCACTCCTTACGAAGCTGCTACCTAAATCTAAATTCTTCTGGAAATTATACCAGTTGTTAATTCTGAAAAAACATTCTAATTATCTTAACTGCTGACAACTGACTGCAAAACCAGATAGATGGACAGATAGATGAGTTTAAAAGAAACATCACAGTATGAATGTTAGTAGTAAATGAATGCTCCATATTTTGATCTGAGAGTAACTTCTGATAGTGCAGAGAGGAGCTTAGAGCCTACTGGAAGCCACAGAAAAAACAAAAGATCTGGTAAGGGAGGGGGCTGAAGTGTTAAGTTCTTCATTAATCTAGTTTAACTAGGAATATCATTTCATTACAGGAGGAGAGAATGATCGACTCTACTGACAGTTCTTCCTATCCGGCTCTGGAATAGATGAGCAACATCGCAGATGTATGCACACTCCCGTGTCAGAAAACCCGGATTTCAGTTTCATCTTGGGTTCTAACATTTAACCAGCAGCTACCTGTGCAAGTCACCCAGCCCCTGATCCCATGCCTCTCCGTGTGTTATTGGTAAGTGATAACAGTGTTTGTGAGGTATGAATAAGATAATGTGTGTGCAAGTTCTCTGTACATTGTAAAGCTTACACATTTAGGAAGTTTTTATACCATTATTATTTTTTAATGCAATTGACCAAGGAGCTGAAAGGCTAGGTCCTTACAAAATGGGATCAAATAGCAGCTGCATGTTTTTAATAATAGAAATGGAAAGGAGGAGGGAAAATGACAAAAGGGGTTCATCAAGATCCAGAGACCATTGCTATCTGTGTTGCTACATGTACAGGCTCACGGGAGAAGCTGCTGGTCTGTCTGATTCACTCCAGAAAGGGTCCAGAACATGATAGATGCTACATAACTAGACGCTGGAGAAAGAAATGCGTGTTTTTCTTTTCTTGTGGTCGGTATTTGGTATGTCCGTTTTCAAAACCGCCTAGAGGCCAAAACCACACTGATACTGGAAATGGGCCTCTCATGCACCTGCCTCCATCCATTTCCATCTTGAGCACAGAGGCAAACCCACTGTACCTTTCTACTTGGCCAAGAACCAAGGGTCACCACTCAATGTCCTTAATTTTGTGCAGTTCACAATTATTTGGATCCCCAAAGGACATTTTCATTTTCCCAGTACAGGGGTCTCCAAAGAGGGGTGCCTGCACTTCAGGGGATGTGTAAGATGATCCACTGACTTGCAGGAAGAATTTACCTCATTCTTTTTTTTAAAAGATGTGTGTGTGTGTGTGTGTGTGTATAAATTATATTTATAAATTATATAGGTTAATGGGATATTGCTTGACTATATCCCATTAACCTATATAATTTATACATAAATATCCAAATATTGATCAGGGCTCAAAATATTGTGATTAGATGTAAGGAGCTGACATCCTCACTAAGTATCTACCTATATCACTCACATCTATCAGTGTCCTCCTGCTGATTCCCACGCGACCATCCCCGCTTCTCTCTGTGTCGCAGAGCTTTATCAGCAACCTAGAAATCTGCTCTGCCCGGCCCTTGTGGCAAGCCGGAAATGTCCCCAGGAGGCAGCCTTCAAATAATGATTATCTCAGCCGTGAGTATCGACATTGCCCAGCTCCCTCAATCCTCGGGCAAGATAATTCCGAGGCCCGGTTTCTGAGAAGTCCCCACGTGTTCAAGCTCCAGTCACCCTCTGAGGTGCCCAGCCTGACAGGACATCCTTAGCGGACTGCCTCTAACTCGGCTTTTGCTTCCCTGCATTTATGTCCTGAGCACAGGTAGGGTCTTGGAGAAACCCCGCACCAAAAAACAGTCGTGTGGTCAAGATCGCCCAGATGCCACTGCTCCCCACTGTGCCTTATTTCATTGATTTCCAAGGCAATCCTCTCACAGGTACTGACAGAGCAAAATCAGTCCTGGTTTATTTCTCTCTATGGTAGAGTATGGCTGCAACGCCTAATACAAAAAAAAAAAAAAAAAAAAAAAAAGGAACATTGCAGCAAAACGTGTGGGTTAGTCTTAAGGTTTGTTTCCTTTCACCCGTACCTCCAGAGACCATCCTGGGCTGTTTCCGGGTTCTAAGCGGACAGAGAGGGAAGACACCCCACTTGGTGGTGACAACAGCCTCAGAAATAACCCTGCTTTTATTTGGGAGGCATGACTCTTTTTTTCCCTATTAATTCACACAAACAAAATCAGGGCTCACTAGGTTTCTATTTGTTTGTTTATTTGAACAGTCTTCAGTGCCTCCTAGAAAACAAAAGGGAAAACAATGACACTAATAAAAACTAAGTACTCCTGTTTATAGAAGATTATTCTTCTTCATCTGATACTTTTCACTGTTTATCTTCCCTCGGGAATTTACTAGAGGTATCTGCATGAACACATGCTTTTTAAGCTACAAGTACATCCGTATCTACTGTTTGTCACCTAATCCATAATGCTGTCTTTGTATCTTTCCTCCCAACTATGAACTCGGAAGAAGATTCTGATGGTCTCAAAATAAGTCTTTGAGTTCAAGGAACCATAAAACAAGAGACGGATTACTACACTGTGTAGTTTACAATGCACACAGACACCTTAGGGAGAGGTTGCAGCATTCAGTATTCTCTCTCTGTATCTGCTGCATTGTTTCTAAAGAAAGTAATGGAACACTTCTCAAGCCTCTTATATTAATGCCTTCTTAAATTCTTAATTTGGTTGAATGACATATATTCTGACTCTCAGTGACATGAATTAGATGCTTAAATATCACACTCCTTAACCAACAAATATGCAAAGATGTGGCATATCTTAGAAAATTTTTCATACTGTTTATCTCATTTGGGGTAGTCAATGGAGATCAGGAAGGTGGTAAGAATTCCCTGGTAGCCCCATTACAAAGACTCATTGAGTTTAGATTCGGTGGCTTAGATTCTTCTTGGGGTGAAGCCAATTATTCACATTAAAAAGTTAAGGAGCAGTCATTTGTGATCTGTGCTATCACAGGAAGTCTGGGGGCCCAATTGTGGGGACATTTTCTGTTTGCCAAATGACAGAGTTTCAATACAGAACCAGCTTTTCCTTTTTTTTTCTTAATTTAAATTTTAGTTAATTAAACAGTGCAATATTGGTTCAGGAGTAGAATTCAGTGATTCATCACTTACATACAATACCCAGTGCCCATCACTTTTCTTTATAAATAATGGATAATTAAATATAAATAATGAGTAAGAGCAACACATATGTGAGAAACCCTCTAGAATGAAAGTGTTCATTTATTGAAGGCAATGGTCTATGCCTACTCGCCCATTATGAAACTACACAGATGATGAAGTTTTAGAGATGACTAGGAATATAATCAAAATATTGATATTCAGAATTACATAACATTCCTGAGAATAATAACTGTGATGTTTTGAATTTATGTAGCACAAACTCATGGTAAGCCGTAAATCAGCCAAATCAACTTCGGCACAATAAAATCTGCCCTACTTACAACTTGACGCTTCATCATGAACTCTTCAGAATTTTCTATTCTTTCGTACCTGTTTTATGTCTGGCCTTATGTTAGCAACAAGATCTGAAGAGTGAAATCTTTCCATATTGTGTCCACCTTGATGGATAACCATGTTAAGTTTCTTTAACAAATCAAACAAGTGTTCATTTTAGCCTTTTAATTTCCCGTTTTGCGTAGCCACGCCATAGCATTGACTGGTCTACCTTCAGGGTCTACCGCACCCAGTATACATTGAGCACATCCTTTATTCTTTTTCCTATTTACTATGTGTCACAAGATAGCTCATCCTTTCTGGTCAGCTACTTCTTTCTTGAAAGTCAATCAGTCACTGGGACAGTTATTCTTTCGTTAATCAGGCACAGAAAGGACTCCACGTGATCTGTTAATTCACATACACACACACACACACACACACACACACACACCACTCTAATATTTAATCCAGTCTTAGAGATTTAACATTGTGAAGTAATTAACTACAGGAATGATAAAATCAATGCACCAAACATTGATTATTGATAAGCCCAACTTTTCTACTAGTTGTACCCATTGAGTGTTTGTCAGTGGAGACACCTTGTTACCAAATTAAGAGTATTTTCTAGATTTAACACTACTCAGCATTTAACAACTGGCAAGTTTTTGTTTTTAATCCTGCAAGCACATGATGAAAACATGAGCTCATCAAGTAAGCATTCCAAAAAATCGTTTGTATAGACTATGTGAAAATACATAAACCTTGAGAAAAATATTTCATTATTTTCAACGTTAATTTTCCATTAAATTCATTATCAACTTTTCACCTGAAGTGTCTGATAACTAGAAATAAGATCACCTGAAATTTATTTATTGCCATCACAACGTGGCCATCGCTGGCAACAGCAGCAATCCTGAAGTATTTAAGACAGGAAGGAATAGCCCTGTATTGGCTAGCCTTTGTGATTCTATTATAGAAACACACAAAAATTAGATAGGATGTTGATTTTAGATAGAGATGACATTTAGAGTTTTACTTTCCTTTGGCCAGGTTTCTTATTTTAAAAAGAAAAACCTGCCAAAAAACACATTGCCGGGAGACACGAACGAAAGGCAAAAAGTGGGGAGAAACAGTGATTAGGTTTACACAAAAGTAAAAATTAAGACACGCAAAGAAGCAAATATGAGCTCTCCCCTGTGAAGTACAACAAAAGCATGTCTGTTTTTACTTTTCATGACTATTATTAATGCTTGCCAAAAATGGCTCTAACAGTGGTGCAACCAGAACGCTGTAATTAGACTCTGCGTTACACCTAGGTATTCAGAAGGCAAACAGAAAACAAAAAGCAGGGAAATGAATAAAAGATCAACTATTTTCAATTAAGAAAAATGACCTAACACCGCTTTCCAGTTCAGGAGCTCATTTATTACAGATCTGCCTTTGTTTGTTACCACTTGGCAATCTTATTTCCTAAAGGGAGACAGCATGAGAGCTTTTGAGCTGGGAACAAACGTGAGTTGAAAATAAGCTGTATATATATGAATATACATATGCAATAGGAGTTTGCCATTATTATGCTGGCAAATACTAAATGCAGATAGTGACGATCTCTCCGCTAAGACTTCTATATCGCAGCTTACCCTAATGCTCCTCTATACGCACTGGCTTCCGCAAACTCAAATGTTCAAAAAGGAACTAATCAGACTTAGGAAACTGGCCCCTTTTCCGTCAGCCCAACTGCCTACCCTAGAAACCCAATTAATCGCTCTTGGGGCCTGATTTTTGGAGGGCCAACCTACCACCACTACCACCACCAACACACGTACCCAATCACCCAGGCCAATCTAGCCTGACTTTTCAATATTTTCCCAACCCATCCTCTCCTTGCCACCTGCATCAGTACTGAGTTAGTACTGGGGGTCCAAGGGGGGTCACCGCCCTCTCTTACCTCATTTACTTTTCTGGGCTCCCTCCTTTCAGTCTTTCTTCTTGCCAAATTATTTTGCAATCTTCAATCACTGTCATTTTTCTTAACCATAAATCAATTGTTTCTCTCCTTCCATTAGCCTTTCAATGATGTTTCACTTCCTTAACCTCAACCTTGTTAAAGTGATATGTAAGATTTTTGACAGTATGTCATGGCCAACCTGTACAGCCAATGCCCATCACTCACCCTGCTCACTCCTGAGTCTGGTCATCCTGAACTGCCTTAATTTGGCAAACCCATCATGTCCTCCCCTCTGGTCATTCTTCAACCTCAACTGAGATTCCATGACCCTAAAGATGTTCTTATGTACTTTTCAGTTTGGGCTAGAATCGCCCTGAAAACATGGATATGAGTGCACACGTGAAAACACACACACACACACACACACACACACACACAAACATACACATATGCAAGGCAGAATTATTAACTCTAAAAGTACTGGGGTCTTGGATCTCTTGGGTTGTATAGCTTACAACATATTGAGCAATCTTCCAGCCTTGAAAGTACCACATTCTACCTAGAAACATAATCCCTCCTAGTGAGAACATTAATGCTGTCTTTAGATACACTTGAAGATCTCATTATATTGCTTTCCTAGACCTAGACTAGACTGGGAAATTCAGGGAGTTGGAATTCAGGAAAGTAACATTGACTTTAACCTCTCATAATCATTGAGGAATTGTGTCCCATTTCTCAGAGGATTGTGGGTACTGCGTTTATAAGTGCCTCTGGTGAATATCACCTCTTAGACCTTCCAGAGGCCATCTAGTTCAAGGCTCTAACTTCAGGGTGAGACTAAAGCCCAGATAAATGTGACACTCTCTAAACAGGTCTACTATTATTGTTGAGTTTTTTTCAATTTCAGAAAGATTAGAGATAATTTCCCCACTGCACAAATGCTTTTCTTTCCCTCTTGCATTGTCTGTGAAGAAAAAGAAAGAGGAATCTTTATTACATTCTCGAAGACTCGGACTATACGAAGCATGAAATAGGTAACAGAAGTGTCATATGCAAGAAGACAGTCCACCCAAAAAGTACCCCCAGTCTGTCACACATCACACATTCCCCCCAGCTCCCTGACAGGTATATCAATTAATTGATCTTACTGATGATATACAGCTTCAACACTTGCATGGCCAGAAGCAGAACTTCATACTCCTGAAATAACGGGAATCCAATCCATGTTTTATATGATGGCGACTATACTTCTTTTTCATTTAATTATTTATTTGAACATCAAATAGGCTGAGAAAATTGTTTATAGATGCTTGAGCATCCCACTTGATTCTTTACATTTTAAAGGTGCAAAAGAGGTTTACAAGTGTGTTTCATTACACAAAGCAAAGCTGCAACAGAACACAATGACATCAATAAGAGTATGCGTCAGCAAAAAGGCATACTGATCCATCAGATGCAATCTGGCATTTGAGGCTTTTGCCATAAAAAGGAAAAAGTGATTTACCAAAGGAATATCATTTTAGGTGCTATGGGCAGGGTAAGGAAAGGTCTAGTAGCAGGAAAGTTTAAACTGTGTGAATCTTAACTATCTCAACCATGGGAGACAGGGGAATTGGCATGTTAAGACTAAAACCCCAACTGTTTACTAGCAGGGCTATTAAACTTATTATCAGAGACTCCACGCTAAGAAGTGTAAACTGAGGCACAGAAACAGCATGGCCAGAAGAGTGGAAACATCAGAAAGGGTTCATAGAACCTGCCTATTAATTCTGCATTTTATTTAAAAAAAATTTTTCTTTAACGTTTTTATTTATTTTTGAGACAGAGAGAGACAGAGCATGAATGGGGGAGGGGTAGAGAGAGGGAGACACAGAATCGGAAGCAGGCTCCAGGCTCTGAGCCATCAGCCCAGAGCCCGACGCGGGGCTCAAACTCACAGACTGTGAGATCGTGACCTGAGCCGAAGTCGGACGCTTAACCGACTGAGCCACCCAGGCGCCCCTAATTCTGCATTTTAGATGTAACTCCTGGACTAATGAAGAGATGGAAACGGAATGAGGAAAAAGTCTGTAGCTCCAAGGAAATAAGGAAAATTGCAGGACTGAATTGCTAAAAACTTGAGAATTTCAAATTGTATTTTAAGAGGATTCTTCAAAGTTTTTAGGACATAGATTCTCATTATACGTGCTCAAAATTATGCATTACAGGACACACAGAAGTTTTATCAAACTGGAAATGAGGCCTATTTTAAGTACGCAGCTTTATATTTCTACCCACGGGCCCATGTGAAGATCAAATAAAGAATAATGTTGTGAACATATTTTATATAATTAGGTAACATTATGAAAATATATTATTATTCCCAGGAATTATTTGAATCCACGCAGATAAAATATTCTGCCCTAATTTCCTTTGCTGATCCTAGAAAAAATTTCCAGCTCTAAGATACCAAGAGATACCTCCATATTCCAAAGCACTGTATGAGTTTACACAATACCGACTCAAAAAATAAAAACAATTTAAGAAGCTGAAGTGCAAATGTAAAGCCCATTCGGTGACAGCCTTCAGTTTGTTCCTTTGCCTTATCCCCCTACTTGACAACAATGACAATCAGGCCCTGTTGAACAAATACTGTCCTTTCGGAAGAATTCTTGGTGATTGATAGGTGGCCACAGCTAAGTGTTGGATGCTTCTTGAATATAATAGCTTACATACTGTTTATAGCTTGCAAATATTGAGAGCCTTTTTTCTGATTGAAAATAAATCCATACACATTGTAAAAATTAAAAAAAGAACTCTAAAAAGTATAAAATGAACGTTCATTATGTTTTTTCTGAGAGATAATGAATATTGCATTTTCTGTAAATCCTTTGGGATTGTTCTTATTCATATGCTACCCTTTACATATCTATTACGATGATCATGATATAATCATTGGTATCATTCTATAGAGAGTGTGATCAGGAAGGATATTTTGAGATCAGATACTTTTGTTTCTGCCATTATAAAACACTTTGTAACCTACTATAATTTTAGATAATGGTTTATATTGAAGGGTGTCACCTCCAAGCTGATCACAGTTTCAATGATGATAGAACAAAGAAGAGACAAGGAGGTGGGAAGACTGACTTTGTCTATTGAGAAAAGGTAGGATAAACTGGTTAAGAGTCAAGAACAGTGGGCATATAGCCAGAAAAAATAACCAGAGAAAGAAAATTTGAAGATATAGAAATAAAAGAACAGAATGAAATACAGTGCGTTTTACTAAGAAGAGTGTTTTAGGCCCAGCTGGGCCCAGAATAAAATGGGTTTGAACTGCACAGGTCCACTTATACACAGATTTTTTTTTCTGGTAAATACAACAGCACTGTAAGGGTATTTTTTCTTCCTTATGATATTCTTAATAACATTTTGTTTTCTCTAGCTTACTTTATTGGTAAGAATACAACATGTAATATATATAACATACAAAATATATTAACTGTTTGTTACCAGTGAGGTTTCTGTTGAACAGTAGGCTATTAGTAATTAAGCTTGGGGGAAGTCAAATGTTATACATGGATTTTTGACTGCATGGTGGGGTGTTAGTGCCCCTAACCCTCACATTGTTCAGGAGTTGACTGTATAGTTATTTCATTGTGCTCCCTCCCTATCTACCCTCTTCCTTCTTTTCAGGGAGGATGGAGATTCCTGGTCAACACACAACCCCTCAGGCCATCCCCTATTTACTTTAGGTAGGAAGATGGTCTATCAACATAATAAAGCTAGAGATTAAGCTGAGATGCTTATATTATTAGATAAAAGGCTTCTTTGTAAGGCCTACATCTCCTAGTAGGAAAGACTGCAAGAAACCAGAGATCTACCTACCTGGCTTCAAGGCTGGATTCAGGAACCATGATATTCTGTGGTCAAAAAGTTTGACTGCAAGAGTATAACGTCTTAAAGAAGTTAAGACCTCATCAGGGAGCAACTCAGAAAGAAGGAAGTTATCCCCAGTTAACTCTGGCCTAACTGGTGACTGGGGCCTAAATGGCAACCCAGCCGTAGAAGGAAAGAAGGAGTTTGCACCCTTATCTTGACTCTACATCATTATGATCAACCAGTGGCAAAATTATTTCAATTCAGGCAACTGATTGTCCCATTCAGTCCTTCCAGAACTACCAGGTATAATGGAAGGATAACATTTGCTTCCTACCTTCCCAGACAAGTCTTTGCTGCAAATCTTTCCAATATCCTTCCCCAGTCTAAAAGGATCATCCCTAAAAAGGCCATGGGATTAGAGAAAACATGGGTGCTACTGTCAGGAATGTTTGAAAAGATGGAGAACCAAAGAGATATGAACCCTTAATCTAACTTCACTGTAAGAGAACTTTGGCAAAAACACCATATTGTTTTTTTCTTCCATGGCATCACCCTTGGACATTTTCAGATACGTACAACTTTTCTCCATTTTGGTATTTAAGCTCTTCTCAAGTTAATTCGAACTTAAAATTAACTCACTGACACCAATTTATTTGTGTTTTTAGGCTTAAGGCCGTAATTTTCCATTCTGCTCATGCTATGGATCTTTCTCCGCACCCCCCCCCACCCTTGAGCTTTTTCTATGGGTTGGTACAATCTTGATGGTTCAGGGACTACCAAGCAAGGTAACCCAGAGAGGGTCTCACTAGACCAATACTATCTCACTGAAGAGTGAGGTGATCATTTTCCTTTATTTGTCACAGTAAGCAAATCTTGTTCTTTCAGTCTTCTGAAAGCATATCCTTGATTCACGTATCAAAGCAAGAAAGATAAATGTCATTAAATAAATGAACAACAGTACACCAATTATCAGTAGCTTAAGAAAAAAGGGATTTCTCTAAATATAAATTACCATCAATACTATCCAGTACATGTGCCTTTCAACTTCATCCGAGTATTAATATCTACTGTATACCAGATACCATTTTAAGACCTGGTGACTCGGTGATAAATTAAAGAGCTCTTGTCCCTGCCTTCTAGTGGGATATTAAAGACATAAAATAAAAGTTACATAAAATGACTGCGTTAAATTCTAGGAAGAAATAGACAAGGTGCTAAGCTGGCCTGTAAACCAAGTCATTATTTTAGAATCACAGGGAACAGCTTTCTGAGGAGTGGCAGATAATCAGACTACATAATGAGAGGATGCTTTCCACGCTAAGCATGAGAAGCTTCTATATGAAGGAAACAGAAAATGGCATATACTCTAAGCAGAAGCCTTAAAGCAGAAAGGACCCATCATGGTCAAGAGACTGAGACAAACGAGTGTAGCTATGACCTGATTGAAGAAAAAAGCAGCTCAAGATGAGACTGGAGAGGTGGGAAGTTCTAGATGCACCTAAGACCATGATAAGAAGTGTAATGAGGGAAGGGAGGGAAGAATCAAGAATGAGTCATCACAAACACTCCCTCATCCAAGTGCCTATGCTGAACATCATTAGTAAGTCATGTTGATAACATGTGTCCTTGATGGTCTGTGGGCTTCCTCCCCAGAAAACCAATGATTAACATTAGTCTAATCATGAGAAAAACATCAGACAAACACACATTGAGGGCTGTTCTTTAAAATATCTGACCAGGACTCCTCAAAGCTGTCGAAGTCATCAAAGGCAAGGAAAGTCTGAGACACTGTCAGTATCAAACAGTCTAAGGGAAAAGACATGACAACTAAATTTATTACAGTATCTGAAAGGGATCTTAGAACATAAAAAGGATAATCCCAATAAAGTATGGACTTTAGTTAATAACTGGGTATCAATACTGGGTCATTAGCTGTGTCTAATGTATCATACTAATGTAAGATCTTAATACAGAGAAACTGGGTAATGGGGTATATGGGAACTCTGTACTATCTTTGTAACTTTCCTGTTAACTCTAAAACTATGCTAATTTTTTTTTTTAAAGTTTATTTTAAAAAGTCACTCCTGGAGCACCTGGGTGGCTCAGTCGGTTAAGTGTCCAACTCTTCAGCTCAGGTCATGATCTCGTGGTTTGTGGGACTG
Source organism: Panthera uncia (assembly GCF_023721935.1). Taxonomy (NCBI): domain Eukaryota; kingdom Metazoa; phylum Chordata; class Mammalia; order Carnivora; family Felidae; genus Panthera; species Panthera uncia. The sequence continues at coordinate 146,536,705 of NC_064816.1, read as the reverse complement.
AGCCCTGACAGCTCGCAGAGCCTGCATGGGATTTTCTCTCTCCCTCTCTCACTGCCCCTCTCCCCCCTCAATCTCTCTCTCAAAATAAATAAAATATTAAAAAAACAATCAGTCCTAAGTTTCGAGACTTAGCAAATTAGTTGATAGCGAGTGGTACCATTTCCTGAAATGAGAAAGACAAGGAGACAAAAATGGGATAAATGCAGGAGGAAAGGGAAACAAGTTTCAGGAGGCAGCAAAATTGTACTGTGGAGCACCTTAAATTAGAGATGTTAGTGAAACCTCCAAAGAGAAATGCCAGGCAGATGGGAATGGAGTTCTGGAAAGTAATGAGAGTTCTAGAGAGTAAATGAGCCCCTGCTCCCCTCCAGCTGCCGGGGGGCTGCCAGGAGTTGGTAAAGGGTACAGAATAACGGGGACAGAAACAGAGTTTCACTCTGGGATGATGAGAAATGTTTGGAGATGGATAGTGGGGACAGTTGCACAACAATGTGAATGTATTTCATGCCACTGACCTGTACATTTACAAATGGTTCAAACAGTAAATTTTATATGATGTATATTTTCCCGTAATAAAAAAAAGCCCACAAATGACTGGGTGGCAGAAACACAAATACTTATTTTATTAGTCTTCTTTTTGAAATGTTTATTTGTTTATTGTGAGACAGAGAGAGAGCATGAGCCAGGGGGTAGGGCAGAGAGAGAGGGATAGAGAATGCCAAGCAGGCTCCGTGCTGTCAGCACAGAGCCCAACATGGGGCTTGATCCCAAGAACCTTGAGATCATGACTTGAGCCCAAATCAAAAGTCGGATGCTTAACCAATTGAACCACCCAGGCGCCCCTACCCTTTTCTGTATCACAAGTGTAATAATACAGAACGGCAAAGTACACACAAAACCTTAAAGTGCTAACAAGAACAATGAAGGTTGTGACTGGCACATATTCTAGATGGGAAGTCAAGGACAGTATCTTTGAGGTGGTGACTTTCAGTTGCTTGACCTTTCTCTAGGTGTCCTTCCCAGAACAAACTTCTTTGGGATCTAGAGACAAAGCCATTGGCTTGCATTTGAATCCCAGCTTCAGCTCTTACAGGTACTGTGACCTTGTCTTTTTTTTTCAACCTTTCTAAGCACCCTTTTCCTTATCTGTAAATTGGAGGTAATATTTATCTTGAAGGTTTAGGTGAAGAACTAAGGTTTACACACACACACACACACACACACACACACACACACACACACACACACGCATTATTGGACCTAAAGATGTACTCAACAAGGGCAGCTTTATCACTATAAACAGGGTCTTTGGACAGAGACATCTGTCACAGTCTCCTTCAAGTGGGCAAAGCCAGTGTGGCACACCAGGCACCCTGTTTAAGGTGGAAGGTTCTATTACTCACTAGAGCAGAACCCATGGTTTCTAGCTATCGGGATGAGAGCAGTCCTCTGGGGCTTCTCCCTAGAACACCCCTGATAAACAGATGTTTTCTATTCATGATCTTTCTGCCTCTGAGTCACAAATTCTCACTGCTGCAGAACAGGGCAATTTCCTTTTGAGTACTGACATCCTTTGGGGATTCTGCAAAGGAAAACTACTTAATTTGAAAGGTAGCCAATGGTCAAAAAATACTCTGTGCAGAACCTTCTTTTGTTCTCCGGATATATGATCAATGAAAGAACACAGGAGATATCACAGTTCTGATTCCACGTGCCCACCATCTTTCCTTAGGTCCCATATCCATTACCTCCTTCCCAATCTGTCTCAGTAGAACATAAGTCACCACTTCCAGAAATCACATCTAAGTGCAAACTACACATTTCTTAACTCTCCCCAAGATTAAGAATATTTTGTCTCAGTTTTGAAGGACTCTCCTTAAGATCTGGGAAATAACTTTAACCTATGACACCAGATCAGGAAAAAAAATGCAGAACTATTCATCGTAAGGTTCACGCTGGACTTTGATGGAAAACATTTAGGAACAGCTGGATATGATAAGGTATGCTAGGGCAGGGAGAATTCTTTATTCTTCACTGGGTAATCCTAGTCAACTGAGAAAGTACCCAACTCTCATGTCTGCTTTATGTTTAGGAAATATCTCTGGATCCAATAGGAAAGTAAGTCAGTCTACCAAGACAAGGAACATAATTTTAAAAGATTTTCAAATGGAAAAAAAAAATGCATCCCTATAACAGTACTATATAGATAAGCCAAATAAAAACAGGTGGAAATGTTTATCTGAATCTAAATTTGGGGAAAGAGCAATAATAATTTTACCACGCTTCAACTGCATAGCATTTTAAATGTTTACAAAATGCTTCCAAATTTATTTCTTCTGATTCTTAAATTATCTTGTGAATTCAGAAGTATGCGTACTGGTAACGTCCATTACAGAAATGCATAAGCTGCAGGATTGAATGATGATGTCCTGAGAGTCTTTTCTTTCTTTCTTTCTTTCTTTCTTTCTTTTTTTTTTTTTTTTTTTGGAAAAAAGGTGCAATGCACTTGAGTTGGGACCGTTGATTTGTTTCCTGGTTCTGTCACATACTTGACGTTGAGATTGGGCCAGCACTGAAGTACTCACATTCTTCATCTGGAACTCAGTAATAACACCTACCTCACAGGATTATAAAGGGGGCGATAGATGCAAAAATCAATGTGAAAGCAGGAAAGGTTCAATGGCTGCAAGGACGAAGCTCAAGAAGAAGGAGGCCTGAGGTCAGGTCACCTCTCTGTGAGAAGGCATGGCTCCCCGAGCACTCAAAGCCACCTGCAAAGGGCCGGCATTCGATAATAATTCAACACGCGACCTCACGCCACCAGCCTTTCTCCTCAGCACACATCTCCCCGTCGGTATCGAATATTATCCCAATATTCAAGAGCAGTAGCTCTGAAGGAAACGAGGACAGGATAAATTGGGTTGTGAGACAGAACAGTTCTTTTCTGAATAGGTGATCGCCTTTAATTGGAATAATCATACCAACGTCTCTTTGAAGCCAAGTCACCGTATTAACAAGAAGAACTCTTCTCATGATTTCCCATCGGAGGAAGGAAAACAGATCATAGCCCCATGTTAAATTAAGGGAAACCGTGAGGCCCGGGGCTCATCAACGAGCAGTCTGAGCAGGAAATGCTAATCCCTCATGTCTCAGAATTCGCTCCCTAGCAGAGAGACCTTCTGCCCAGGAGACAGAGGGCTGATGATTGGTATAACTTGGAAAAGGTTATTCCTACCCATAAATTGAGTTCCTGTCTGAAAACCTGCTGAACTACTTCTCACTGAATTCCCACAGCTTCCAACACCACAGAGCAGCCGTTCACCTTAGGCTGAAGCAAGGATTAAACCAGGGAGGTTCTCAAAAGTATCACACCTCTCCTGTGCCCACTGCAATTTTGGGCGCGAGTGCGCACATTTCGGAGACATGACACAGAAGAGGGGAATTCAGCGCCTTAGCATTTTAAGACGGTAGAGCCTTTCTTAGGGTCCATTTTAGGAGCCCATGCACTAAGCTGTGAGTTGATGCGTGAGTCTTCTGTAGGAATCGGCAGCACATAAGTAAAATTCTCCTGTTTAAATACGGCAGGGCGAAGCAACACATTCAGCAGAGCCATGGCTTAGTACGGCCCTGAGGAAATTGTAGTCCGTCGGAGAGTCCCAGAGAGCTCTCCTCAGAAGGCCCATAAGACACCTTGTATCCCACCCAGAGGATGTAAAAATCCTGTGTGGTTTTCCTTCAGATCGGCCTTCCCAAAGATTCCTGTTGTCTCAGTGAATCAAGGCTGGTCATCAGAGCCCCTCAAAGGTCAGGGAACTTCTCTTCCTCACATCTTTCTCTTCAGACGGGGCCACAGTCAGATCACAAGGTTATTTCCAACTACAATTTAAAAAAATGTATTCTAAGTGTCCCACAAAGGGAAACTGCTTCACAGACATCAAGCAGCAGAGACTTCTTCCTCATCTCCTCTGACTTGACACTTGGTTTCCTCAGGAGGGTGACAGAATCATTCTCGTCAGGAAGGGTCAGGGAAGTCTGGAGTTTGACAGTCAATTCTCTGTCCTTTGAGGGTGAGCCGCTTCAAGAGAAAAGTGTGGATACCTAATTCTTTGTGTACGTCTCTGTAACCCACTTGCAGGATTTATCACACCTGAGCTGCCAGTGAACTTTTTTTGTACACTCCAGGGCATTTCCGGGAGTGACACAGTGGGTTCCCTGTGAGGAAGGATGGCACACACAGCAGGACAGAAGGTCGGCATTCTGGATCCCCATTCAACCTGTATCAACTCAGGCTATCGTCATCGGAGATGGCTAACTCTGAATTTCTTCAACTTGTTGCTATCACCCTTTTAGAGTCTTTGTGAAAATGAAATGAGATGAAGGATCTAATAATTTGTTGTAAATTGTAGTTTTTTTTTTAAACAAAGATTGCTTTCTTGAAACTATCATTATACAACCCACAAATAGGACTTCAGGAGAGCGGGGATCAAGCCCAGCGAGGAAGAGGCAGACATGTTCTGAAGCCAAACTGAGACACCTAATGCATTAGGTACATTAATGGGACAATGGAATACAGAAACTGTCAATGAGAACCACCACCACAAGTGAAGTTTCTTAACCCAAGCGATACGATGTTGGTTCACCTGTCTTGCCTTACTTCCGTAAGAAATGAAACAGAGTGGAACTAGTTATACTTTGAGGAGCATTACAAGTATCCGTGAAACTTCTTCAAAAAGAAGGATCAGAAAACTTGGTGTTTGTAAAGTGCCAGGTAGTAAATATTATAGACTTTGAAGGCCCCATTTGGTCTCTGTTGCACATTCTTCTTCTTCTACTTCTTTTTTAAACGACCCTTTACCACTAACAAAAAAAAAAAAAAAAAAAAAGAATTCTTGGCTAGTGGCCATATAGAAACAGGTCGAAGGCTGTATCTGGCAATAACTCCTACTCTAAAACAATGCCGTGACAAGCTTTGGGAACTCTAAAGCAACATGCAAATATAAGGGGTTATTCGCTCAAATCCATACTATTTTTTTTTCTGACCTCCCAATGTGTACTTTATATATTTTGATACATTTTCTTTACTTCTGTTGTGACACCTGCTTCTTGATAAATTAAAGTGCAGTCATTCACTCTATAGCTTACACGCACTTACACGTAGAGAGGTGTTATATAAATTTGTGTCTTTAAAATATCATATATATAATAAGCACTCAACTATACTAACAATAAATAATAACATCAATAGTATATATCCTGCTCTCTTTTACCACAATTATTTTATGTGGGTCTTCTTTTTCTTTTTAATTTTTAAAAAAAATTTTATTTGTCTTTGAGAGAGAGACTGAGTGACTGGGAGAGGGGCAGAGAGAGAAGGAGACACAGAATCTGAAGCAGGCTCCAGGCTCTGAGCTGTCAGCACAGAGCCTGATGCAGGCCTCGAACTCACGAACCTTGAGATCATGACCTGAGCTGAAGTCGGACGCTTCCGAGCCACACAGGTACCCCTATGTGGGTCTTCTTTTTTAAGAGATTACAGGCCTCTGAGTGAAATCCACTTGGGTTCAAAACCAAGCCATGCCACCTATCTGCTTCATCTTGAGTAAGTTATTTGACTTCTCTAAACCTCTCTCCCTCTTATGTACAATGGGGATTATGATGCCTACACCAACGAGCCATGAGAGCTGAGAAAGACGATGCACATGGAAGAACCTATCCCCATGTCTGGCACTATTTGCTAAAGACTCATTTCCATTCCAAGCCATACCCTTAGCAATTACTCATTCCATCAGTGACAGCAGTGGATCTGTGGCAAATATTTTTTGTCGTGTTTAACTGAACTACATATACCACGTTATCGAGCTGTGCCTACATAATAACCAAACAACCAGCAGAAAGCACAGAAGCCCACCAATCATGTTATGTGGGAACCCAATCATGGTATCTGGGGTACTGATAGACCCTAACAGATTGCTATGGTGTAACTCCCTGAGAGAGACATGGTTTTTACTGGATTGCCATGACAGCATCTTGGTTCTCTATTCATAAATACACCTTCTGGAAAAAATGCTAGAAGCTCTAATGCCCAGCAGAGAGAAAACATTTGGATGACTGATTCAATTATTCACTGCTTCACCCTGGAGGTTTCAGTGTCTCGGAAGGAGCCAATAACTAGCTACACCAATATAGATAAATAACTAGAATTTTAAAAATAGGATAAATTTCCTGCTTCCTTCAGCGTCTTGGTTACTTCCTTAGTATACACATAGGAATGGGCCTACTCTTCTCCCTAAAGCCCAGATCATTACGAACGGGGGAAAGTCATGGAATAGTAGAGACCGTGCTCTGTGTTTACACGGGCCCACTTTCTTTTAATACAGGACACTATGACATTGGCAAGACATCAGAAGTTAGATAATCCAATGGAATGAGCTAATTAATCTTCTCTGCCATGGTTCTATCCAATTTTCTACTGCCTTATTAGGTAAATGTCAGATGAAACAGAATGGTACGGGGCATAAAATAAAATGTTTCCCTTGGATGAAAGAGTTTGCTCATGGGAACCAAAAGGGTAAGTCTATACCTTTGCAATAGCATACTGGCTTTTCACGGTCTGATCCAAACTACCTCTTCAGCTTTCTTGAAAGATTTTGTTCATGGGAACTAAAAGGGTAAGTCTATACCTTTGCAATAGCATATTGGCTTTTCACGGTCTGATCCAAACAACCCATATTCCCATACCCACTGCTGTAGCCACTGAGAATAAGGTGCAGCCACTGAGAATAAGGTGCAGCCACTGAGAATAATGTGCAGGACCGTGAATGTTCCATTCTTATGCTTTAGCACATGCTGTACCCTCTTCTTGGAGGTCCTCCCTCCCCCCCTGCCATGGACTGAATGATTGTATCCCCCTCCCCAAATTCATCCGCTGAAGACCTAATCTCCAGTTTGATGGTATTGGGAGATGGTGCCTTTGGGAGAAAGTAAGGTCTTATGACAGTGGAGCCCTCGTGATGGATTAGTGCCCTTTATAAGAAGAGACAGAAGATCTTGCTGGCTCATGCTCGCCCATCCCCTACCCCCACCACATGAAAATACAGGAAGATGATGGCTCTCTGTAAAGCAAAAGGAGAGCTCTTGCCAGAACCCTATCCTGCTGGTACCCGGATCTCAGACTTTCAGCTTTCAGAACTGTTAAGAAATAAATGTTTGCTGTTGGAACCACCCAGTCTGTGGTAGACTTGTTATAGGAGCCCAAGCTGACCAAGACATCCCATCAACCCAGTAAGACTGTACTTGCTCTTTAAATGTTCTATTAAACCAAGCCTCTGCTAGGTTAGTCCCACTTCTCTGTGGTTGTGGGAGTCCTAATACCTCTATTATAGGACACATATATTGTGTGTCATTGCTTATTCCTCACCTTATCTCCCAGGACAGACCGTAAGGGCTGGAATTATGATTAATCATCTTTGTATTCTCGATGTCCAGCAGAATACCTGGTTGCCACTAATTTTGCAGCAATAAATGCTGAAGAATAAATGAAAAAACAAGTATTTCCAGTGTGTTACTATCTGTCCCTTATAAAGCACTCCCATGTGCTTCTGTAGAAGGACTGAAAACCTCAGGGAGATGGAGAAGCAAACTTTCAAACGTAGAATGATGAGAATGATACTGATACGAGTGATGGATTTTCTCCCAGTTTTAAGTTTGGATAATGTCTTCTTTATATATAGAGGTACCTATACGTATATGGTACCTGCGGAATTTTGGACTCTTCTGGGAAACGGTGAAATTGAGGGGAGTTCCCCAGTCCTGCTCATCTTTGCAAGCAAGCTGTGCTCCAGCTCTCTGTGGAATCCATCAGACAGAGGAGGAGGGAGGCATTGGGGTCTGATTTGTCCCTCCCTTTTTGCCATCATTAAGGAGGTGCAATCTGCCACAGAAGGACTGTCATCCCCGTCCCAATACTTGTTCTTTAAGCTTACATGAAGATGGATGAAACATTTCTTAAAAGGTGGGGTAATTTAGCTTCCATCCTCCTTAAATACAGTTCCTCTGAAAACGAAGTCCCTGCTGTCTTCCAGTGGATTACTGGTACCAGTGAATGGCACCAGCTCATTGATAAGCTTAGGGAGCACATATCAGACAAACGATGAAGCAAAGCAGATTTCCTGTGATTTTTGTTGAAATGCTTCAATTCTGATCGTAGATCTTCACTTAGTGTGGACTTCTCTTCTAGTGAGGCAAGATACGCAGCTTTATTTCCTGGCGACACGTCTCTTTGATTTTGCCACCGAGTGACCCCCAAAGAGAATACAGGATTTACAAACGAGGTTTCTGGCATGTTGTCCTATACTTCCTTGTCCTCTCACAGCTCCAAACGCCTCTTAAAATAGCTTCGCCAGTGGCTCCCCAACACCTCCCAGGAGCACATCACATTCCAGTGTAAGTGACAGGGGTCTGAGAGAGCATTCTGTCACCTCACTGTGAGTTTCTCTGGACCGTGAAATGCCCAGTGTCCCAGACAAGTCCAGGTCCTCAAGTCACCACCAACTGCTTCTCCTTGCCACTCCTCTGACATCAAATAAAGAAAAAAAAAGACAACCACACAAAAAATGGGCATTTCATTTTGAAAACATTTGTGGTGACACCGATTACGCTTACAGTTAGGACTTAGGAGAGATGACAAAAAAATACAGCTTTGCGACTTGTCTTTTCTTTCTTACTCTAAAAATACTCCACGGGGGCGCCTGGGTGGCTCAGTTGGTTAAGCATCCGACTTCGGCTCAGGTCATGATCTCACGGTCTGTGAGTTCGAGCCCTGTGTCGGGGTCTGTGCTGACATCTCAGAGCCTGGAGCCTGCTTCAGATTCTGCGTCTCTCTCTCTTTCTGACCCTCCCCCATTCATGCTCTGTCTCTCTCTGTCTCAAAAATAAATAAACATTAAAAAAAATTTTTAAAGATACTCCACGGACAATCTTCTGTCAATTTGGCAGTAAGGGTGAGGACATAGCTTCCCAATGACCTCATGAAATGGGGACGCAGAAGAAAGAAGTGGATTTTGACCTTGTTTTCTAAAAGGCTTCATCCATTATACTTCCCTCTGCTTTTTAAAAAAGATGTCCTACATCTCAAGGAACAAATACATTGTGCAATTTGTTTTCAATTATTCTTTATTATGTAAAGTGAAAAAGCTGCGTTGATATCTTCTTACAAGCATCAACAGTATTTAAAAAACCATATCGGTCCTGGGGCACCTGGGTGGCTCTGTCAGTTAAGCGCCGACTTCGGCTCAGGTCACGATCTCACGGTTTGTGAGTTCGAGTCCCACATCGTGCTCTGTGCTGACAGCTCAGAGCCTGGGACCTGCCTCGGATTCTGTGTCTCCCTCTCTCTCTCTGTCCCTCCCCTGCTCGTGCTCTGTCTCTCAAAAATAAACATTAAAAAAAAATAATAATAAAATGAAGATTTAAAAAAATCAGTCCAAATAGATACTGCAAAGATTAATGAAAGCCCTAATTATTTACATGCAATTAGTAGCAAAAAAGACAAGATGAGATTTCTAAAACTTCCAGAAAGCAGGAAAGCAACTACTCTCAGGATCAGAGTAACCTGGGAAACCAGGGTCGATTCTTGGCAGGGACCCAAAACGATGACACAATGGTTGATTCATGTTCTGATAGGTTGGCACCATGTCACATCTACCATTAAAGTTTTGATAATCACTCATGTTGGAACCTCTGCCTTTCCACCCAAATCTCGCCACTAATTGAGACCCCTCTGTAAATCATCAAGGAAACAGACGATGGGAAGTGGAGAAAAGAATCAGAAGTCCCACGCAAATAAGGAAGAATTAGAAGGGTTGTTTTTTGTTTGTTTTGTTTTGTTTGGAGCTCAAGTCTTTCTTGGAAGGAATTAAACTCTAAGGTTAAAAATAATCCTGTGGAGCATTTCGTAGCGTAGTCATGGTGAAGGAATGAAATTGACAATGGTTTGGGTATCAGGACGTTCAGACGCCAAATCCTGGCTTTGTCACTTCAACTCGTCGTCACCCACAGGACAAGCCACTAGTACTTCTCGATCACAGTCTCCTTAACTGTAAAATAAGGGTGTCAAACTAGATGAAGTTGGCTTTGCTAAATTCTTGAATGTGAAGCTGAAGGAACTACAGGTAAACTGAAAACAATGCAGTTGTCCCCAAGGTCATATTCTTAACCTCTACTCTGTACTGCCTGACAGTGGGGATGCCTTTTGAGAGACACTGGAGCCTCAAGTCAGGGACAGTGGTCAAAGCCTTTTCTTCTTACACTGTGGAGAAGCAGTGAAGGCCAGTGGAAGATTCCCGAAACCAGGGGAGCACAGGGCTGTGACTGCCGAGGCCGTGGCGGTGCAGGTCCGGGGGAACACGCAGCCTTAGAGAGGGTCAAAGTGGGTATATGTGGGCCTCTCCTTCCCAGGTGATACTCGTGTGTGATGACAGAGAGGGGTCAGGTCCGAGGGGAAAGTGGGGACGCAAGCAGTGTTAGGCACAAAATAAGTGTTTAGCAAATATCTGCTGGTGAATGAATATGAGAACGAATAAATGAATCCTCCAATTCTACGCATTAGACCAAAGCTGTAGTATGGCAAGTTATCCAATATGGTACTTAGTTTCATGATGTGAATTGTTCTCTATTTTTGGTCATATATCTTGCGGATGGAGTAAAAAAAAAACAATCATGAGTCCTGCAAATCCATCCTGGTACAGGGAAAAAGGGTCTGTTTAAATCAAACGTGATCTATGCTAGCTAAAATTTGTTTCGACGTAGGTTCCACATAAAACTAAACAAGTTGTGTTCCTTTAAAAGTTCAGGTCCTAGATATTAATTACACTGAACTTAAATAAAGTAATAATACTACCATATACCTACAAACATAGCCCATAAAAAATTTTGCTCAGGTTTAGGTGAAGTGTTGGTCTCCAAAGCAGGAAAATGTGTCAGAAGGAAAGATTTATTCTGAAAAACACTTTTTTTTCTCTTTACCTAGAAAGAGAGATTCTTTGAGCTATTTCAGAAAATGATAACTTGCTATTATGAAACCAACAGAAGAAACAATTTGGGGTAGGAAGAAACTTCAAACTTTGAGCATACTAGTGGCACAAAATTATCATTAAATAAATATTTATTGAGCTCTGTTATATGACAAGAATAGATCTGGGCACAAGATTCAATGCTGAAAAGAAGAATTTAAAAAGAAAAAAACAAATCTTGCCCATATGGACCAGGTTTCTTCTAACGAAACCAGAGAATATCAATGACAATTCATTATATAAAGGAGTTAAATATACGATATGTGTGGAAACTGAAGAGTGGGCTCAAGCAAAGACATTAAAAGTCAAGTTAAAAAAGTGGGTATCATAAGCTGCCCAGTGCAAAGGTCATGTCTGAATACCGGGAATGACTAGATCAATGCTATCAAATAACATCACTTTTCCTGAAGGCAGAGAACAGAGAAAAGGGAGGAGGAGTATGAATGAACCTCTTAGGACTCTGTTGACTTCTCAAATAGAAACAAGAATGCTTGGTCTCCTATTGGGTAAAACAAAATAAGATTCATAGCGCTCCATTTACGGGTCAGTAGGAAGTATCTTGGGTAAATTTTTGGTTTTTACTTAGCTTCCTCAGGAGCCCTGACTGCTGAAGCTTGGAAAGTCAACTGGGAAGGAGAAATGGAAAACAAATAGCCCCGTGGTGTCCTTTTTTTACTTCTTGTATATGCAGACTCAATGGAGTAGAAGAATGACCAAAACTGGATACACAAACCATTTAAGTTTTTCACGAGAAAGGTGAAAGATTTTTGTTGCTGGAATTACCAAATAAGTAATTTAAAAAAACCATCTTATAAAAAATATAATAGAAAGAAAACAAAAACAGTTACATAAAAACCACAAGCCAACTAACAATGCTCTTTTCTCACTAATTGCTGAAATAGTAAAGGGGAAAAAAGAGAATTAAAATATTCACAACATGAGTTCTGCTGTGACTATTATTAGAAAGCTCCAGAATTTAAGAACATGGAACTATATGATTAGAGAAAACCCAACACAAGAATAAAATAATACACGTAATGAAATGAGAAAAAAATATTTCTCGAATGCATAGCTAAAAGGTATCTTCAAGAGGTAAGAAAAAATCATTTGCTGATTTAATGAAAATACTAAAGAAAAACCAATGCAATGGAATATTATCCAGCACTAAAAAGCGACGAACTATCAAGCCATGAAAAGGCACGGGGGAACCTTAAATGCATGTTAGTAAATGAAAAAAGCCAATCTGAAAAGGCTCCATACCCTATGATTCCCAATATATGACATTCTGGAAGGAACGAAACTATAGAGACAATAAAAGGATCCAATGATTGCCAAAGGTTAGGAGGGATGGAGGGATAAATGGGAGAGCACAGAGGATTTTTAGGGCAATGAAACTACTCTTTATTACACTATCATGGTAGATACATGTCATTACATATTTGTCAAAACCCTGGTGTAAAACTATGGACTTGGGCCGATTATGATGTGTTAAAGTAGGCTCACCTACCGTAAGGAATGTACCAGTCTGGTGTAGGGTGTTGACAGTAGGAGAGTGCATAGGGGCAGGGAGTTTATGGGAACGCGCTGTGTTTTCTCCTTAACTTTGCTGTGAACCTAAATCCATTATAAAAAATACAGTTTATTTAAAAAAAAAAAAGCTACTGCAGTAAGAAAAGTTATCTTTCAGTAATTATACAGAGTAATACAAAAATACCCGTTTGAAGTTTAGATAACTGAACTATTGTTACTGCTCCATTTTCAATTATAGTGCAAATGTAAACTAGGGGCACATGGGAGTTTGAGAGGGAAAAAAAAAGGATTTTAAAAAGTAGCCAAATATTTGCTGCAAGTGGAATGAGTAAGTCACACTAATTTCATTAAGAGCCGCAAACAGGGATAATGACCTTTCGAAAAATCTGACCAATACATGGTGCAGTGATTTCAATGATCTACAATTTCTAAGTCTTAGGGAAATGAGCTAAGGGATTTACAGCCGCCATCAATTACTTCTGAAAATGCATCCCGTACCAAAAGGTGCCAAAATACAGGAATTGGAGAGATATCTATTAAAGGAGAAGAGAGCAGCGCTGCCAATTATAGCCAAGTCTCTAGACTCAGTATCTACTAAAATAATGGGACCACACCAGAGGGAAAAATATAACAAACCTTAGGCACTCTAAAAGCTACAGAGACAGGGGCAATTAAGTAGCAGAGGATTGAGGAACCAAAGAAAGATCCAAGACCATGGGAACTTGCACTGTGGTAAAGAAACAAATGAGCTAGTTAACATCAAAAGAGGACACACCTGACGACCTCTTTTTTTTTTTTTTTCCATGAAAACGACCCCTGGGATTTAATCTGAATGCTTCCCTGATCCAAAGACATCGTTTTCTTTTCTTTTCTTTTTTTGAATATGGAAACTTGCTGGAATACAAATATGACCTCTTTTCTGTATCTCTGCTTGAAAATAAAAAACTCAATTGAATTTAATTGAAAATAAAAAAATCAAGTTTTCAGTAAATTCTTAAAGAGGTAGAAGCCACGGTATCTCCTCATAAATGAAGGAATTTTAAAGAGGAACGCTAAGGATGCGAATTTCCTGAAGGATGTGTTATATAACAAACTAGGAGGGAGAAGAGCAATTATCACTTTAATTAATTAGGGCCCTGTTGTAGGTCCCTTGTGAAAGATAATCCTTGATTAAAAGTGTCAGTGTGTAAAAATATAGACCGATACTGAAATGTGAGAGTGTGAAATTTCAATTAATTGTAAAAAATTAGCTGGTATTGTCATTTACCAGTAGACACTAATGATTCTCTGGAGACTCTGGACATACAAACAAACAGAGTTGACAGTGTAAACAGAAATAGAATCAATCCACTCATGGTTCATCCCTCAAAATAATTCTTTTGGCCTTTTGTGTTTTTAGATCTGCAATGCAGAGGTTAATGTTAAGTAATAGCAATCGTTTTGCAGAGAAATGGAATACATGGAATAATACGAAACAGAAGGAGATGAAATAATATTTTCCTAGCACACAGTGTTTTTGCAGGCAACAAAAACTCCCCAACATACATATGCTTTATAAATATTCATGAAATCATATTATCTGCCTTGGGAATTCCATACCTGGAAGCCTTGCTGAGACTCTTTCCCCCGCTGTGCCTGGAAAGAGTTCCCGGGAACGAGGAAGGAGCAAGCATTTTCAAACTGAAGCCTAGAATTAGACTAAGCCAAGCGGTAAGTAGCCACAACACATTCTGAATCTCACCTGAGACCAATTCCTCGAACATAAACTTGGTTTTCATGATTCTCTTTCCTAAACACTAACTCAAGACCCGAAGGGTGATGTGCCTCTCTGTCTTTTTCTCTTCTCCCTCTTTTTCTTTCGCTTTATTATTGAAACTCGATGCCAAATGATAGAATGAGCCATTCTTCATTAAAAAAGAAAACAACCCTGCTTATGGCATAGTAAAACAAAACAAAACAAATTTTAAACTGTTCTTTGACATCAGGTAGGAGACTGATGCCTGTGGCAACAAACTCCCTCTAAGACCTAGAACAAACTTTTCTGTGTCAACGAGCTCCAGCTTCTGGACTTACAGAGAAAAAAACAAAGGGCAAACATCTAACACATAGGGTTGGCATGAAGTATAGGAATGATATACGTAAAGAAAGGGCCTGGGTCCTAAAACTTGGTTGGTACCTAAGAAAGAGTGGCTGTTGTTTCCTTGTTTTTGTTGTGATTATGATGGTCACAGAAATGTATCTCGCCCAAAATTTGAAATTTTCCCTCACATGGAAATATCCAGTCACGCTCACTTTAAAATCAAAGCAAAAGTCTGACTCCTTGTTTACCTTCGAGTGACATCCATTGGCCAAGACAACAGAAATTAAACTACATCATCCACCACTCCTTGCCTCCAGTATTCCCAACACACAGTACAAGGGGAGAAAAACAAGTTTGTAACGTTGAGGCTTACATGAGGACATAATTGCCCACTCCACTGATAAAATCTGACAGAAAAGTAATTTTGAGGAAGAAGCAAGAAACTAGCGGCCAGATCTGGGAAACACTTTGGCCCTGGGGCTGCTCTTTATCTTGTCCCTAAAATGAAACCAAGTGTCCTGATGCTCTCTAAAGAGCACAGTCAAGTAGGATTTTCCTATCATTTTCTATTTTTATGCTGGTTATATGGTAGGAGACTTTTCTCTCTGGAGCAGGTGACGAGCAAGGCACAGGCTCTGAGAAAATCTTCATTGTGTCCCACAATATCCGATTGTGAAATGTATGTTCTTCTCTCTACCAATCAAATTTAGACCATGCTTGGATTTTATGAAGAGGGGGAGAAATCAGTCTTCTTGTAATTCTTTAACTCCCCATCGCACTCCTCCTAAAGATCTCCCCAGTGGTTAAACAGTCAAGAAATAATAGGCTGGTCTTCCTGTATTATTCCATCTTGTTTACTGGCTTGGCATAGTTGGGGAGGCAAGGCAGTAAAGCTCTTTGCTTTATTAAAGTGGTGACCAAAAGTGGTCATTAAAGTTCATGACCAAGGGTGAGAAAAAACATGAAGAAAAATCATTACAACTTTCCTGTTCCTAGAGGAGGGATTATATATGCCAGATCAGTCTGTTACTGAGGATCATGACAGGGCACCACCACTTGGAACCAGTTAACAGTGAAATGTATGGCCATTAACATTTAAGACAATTCCCTCCCTCTTAACACCTCCTCCAGGGCTGCGAGAGAGGAAGAGAATGAAGGCCAGGTGGTTGGCCTGGGTGGCTTAGTAATGGAAACTTGGTCAGAAAACCAGATAGGAGAGAGCTACAGAGGAGCTCTGGAATAATGAAGAAATCTTCCCAGGAAGATGGCAGGGAGAATGAGAGGAATTGTGAAGGGGAACGAGTGAAGCAAAGCAGAGAAACGAAATCAAGTGCTTACGTCTTAAATGGCCAGGGCTGAGTTAACATAAGATAACGCATGTGGGGTCTGTGCCCCTCTCGATAAACAGGTACAGGGGCAGTGAAATGGAAGAGAAGCATCTTTCCCTATGGCTGCCCTCCCGAGTAGTTATCTATCTACTGATGATAAGAGAAAATCAAAGTCTCTGGCCACAACTCGTACGACGTCAGGGCGGCGACATTCAGGTTGAGCATCCTATCTGTGTTCCTCTTCAATGCCCTTTAGATGCCAATTCTTCAATCTGGTATCATTTAAAATGTGGCCCTGTGATCACCCACCTCAGTATCACCTGAGATGCTAGTTAAAAAATAGATTCCTGGGCCTGACCCCAAACCTGCTACCTTAAAATCTTTGCAAGAGAAACGGTATTTCAATGACTCAACCTGTGAATTAATCTTTGAAAGGCCTTTTTAGGAGACAGTCACGGTTTACGGTCTTCAGAGTCTGGTCATTCAAAGCACTCTACCTGGTAACTCTTGAATACCGACTGCTGAAAACTCGACCCCCAGTTCTACCATGAGATCAACACTCAAGGGCGTACAGGGTTCAGAAAAGAGAAGTCCTGGTTTTGAGACTTTTCTGAACCTAGGAAATAGAGAACTTGAAAATATGGCTCTGCTCCCACACTTTCTGCTATTCATTTCCACTGACCGGAAGAATCCGCATCTTACAATTTTGTTGTTGCTACTGTTGCACATTATCCACAGGCTGGACATGTGAATTTCAACCGGTGTGTGCCCTAGGGAGAGGCTTCTAGCTCCCTTGCCACGATGAAAGAGACTGGGAGACGATGCATACTGATGAAATTCCATACTGTTCCTGAAAACATTGGGAAAAGACGAAGCTCCACATTTCCAATCCATTTGAAACTTACATGTTTATAAAATTACGGCCTCTGTTCTGCTCTCAGATCTCCTGGGCCTCCCTGGGAAGGTCCAGATGTGGCTCTACCAGCAGCATCGGTTAATATCGTGCAAGTTGCCTGACACTTCCACAGGCCAAGCCTTTTGTAAACAGTGCAGTTTACTATCCAAGAACACAATTCAGCCAACCCCACAGAAAATGAAAAACCTGTGTTTTCACGTCCCAAGCACTTTGCTATAACGATCAAGTGCCAGAAGTGTCACTATTCTTATTTCGACTATGCATATCAAAACAACTAACATATACATGTACCCAGAACATATGACGCAGTGTGCCTGACTGTGGGAGATTAAATGAGATACAGAGTGTAAAATATTCAGCCACATCATAGCTTTTCTTAGCTACTGTTCTAAGTTTGGGTGATGGCCAGTATACGGGTCACGTTTCTCACTGCTTACTATCCTAATAATAAATTAGATAAAGAGGAGGAAGAAGAAGAGGAGGAGAATAAAGAGAAAAATAAATATACTGGCCAATATTTATTTTGCATTTCTCTCGGGTCGGTCATTATACAGCCGTTTATGTGTATTATCTCCTTGTGCAGTGGGAAAATATAGACACGCAGAGAGAGATAGGACCTGGGAAAAAGGCTTTGGTCAGTTATGGAAGAAGATCTCATGTGGGTTTGAGTTTCAAGTTTACCCGACACAGTTGAGAAACAGTGAAGAATTTTTAACAAGAGAATGACATGTTCAGATTTGCATTTTAGAAAGGTCATGCTGGCAGCGTGAGGCATAGATTGTACTAGGGGAACACTGGAGGTGGGAGACCAGTTAGAAATGCAAGGCTCTGGTGACAGTTCAAGTGAGAGAAGCTAAAGGTCTGGAAAAGTTATGTGGATGGAGAGGAGGCAATTCTCAGAGACAGGTTGGACTGGGAGACACCATTAGATGGCATGAGTAGAATCTGGACAGAGAACACAAGAAGACATTGCTTATTGGAGATCAACGTCACTTCGTCTAATGTGTCATGTAATTTGTGATTAATAATAATGTACAGGGGTGCCTGGGTGGCTCAGTTGGTTAAGCATCCAACTTCAGCTCAGGTCTTGATCTTGCAGTTCATGAGTTCGAGCCCCACGTCAGGCACTGGGCTGACAGCTCGGAGCCTGGAGCCTGCTTTGGATTCTGTGTCTCCCTCTCTCTCTGCCCCTCCCCTGCTCATGCTCTCTCTCTCTCTCTCTCTCTCAAAAATAAAAAAATAAAAAAAAATAATGTACAGATTGACATTACCATTCACACAACAGACAGTAAAACTTTCAAGTTTCTTATACAACAAAACAACTAAAAACTATTTACAATATAAAACTATCTATATCTACATCTATATCTATATCTATATCTATATCTATATCTATATCCTATCCAACAAGAAAATGTTCCCATTCTAAAGATAAAAGACTCCCATTTTGAAGTTTTAAAGACTTCAAAATATAGAACATTCCATTAGATTCTTATTCAGAGATACCTCAGTGGAATCTCTTTGTCTCCCATAGAAATATTTTCACAGCAATTTTAAACATAGAAGGGTATAAATATCCCAGCTTTCCCATAACTTTCTAGAATTCTACAGAGTAAACAGCCCTATGTTCAGGCAATGAATTTCTTCGACTAATCCTTCTGCTTTAAAAAATATACTACTTACAGGTCTTTCCTGCTTGTGTCTATCTCAAATTAAAATTGGAAGTGAAATTTTCTCAAAGTTTAAAAAAGGATGTTCTAGCCCTATCCAAAGTACTGTGCTTCCTGTTCCTGAACACCAGAGGGCATCATTCAGTGAAAGCCAGGATTTGGGAGAGAGGGAAAGACAAGGAATTCCACTGCTAATGAAAGAAACTGATTTTTTAGTGTGTACCCTTATCTACCATGAAGCATTACCATGGTAACAGCACCAGTTAAGATGATTGTATATTTAGGTCACAGTATAAAAGAAGGAGCTTGAACATGAAGGGGGGGGGGGGGGAAAGGGAAGTGAAATAAAGACAAGAATATATGAAGTGTGGAAGGAAGCAGACCAGCCAGAACCTACCTCACTCGCCCTTTGCCAATGGCTGTTTCCCAGAGCCACATCATGCCTTTCAAAACAAAGGTGGGTAGTAAATTGTAACTAAAATGAAAAGTTGCCACTGGAATTCAGAACCTTGAGCACTAGCAATCTTAATAAATTACGTGGAACTACTTCAGCGTGGCAGAACGAAGAGAAAACTAGACTGGAAGTCGGGGTGGGTATGTGTGTTCTCAGGCAGTTCTTGGTCCTCTGAATCACGGTGGAAAAGCCACTTCCCCCACTTCCACACAGATCATGGGTCACTCTAAAAGATACCAACATCCTCCCTCATCCTTGCGCACCAGACAGAAGAAAATCTTAGTGCAGCCATAGGCGAAAAGAACATCCGCCAAAACGCCAGGTGATTTCAGTGCCCTTGTTTTCCTTTGCCAGAGGCATTCACTGATTAATCAGAACAAGCATGTTGTGCCAAAGAAGAAGCTAGTTGGCACTGGATCTTTCTTGCTTAGGATTTAGGGGCTCCAACAAGCACATGCAGAGTTGAATTAAAAGGATGAGAAGAGGGGCGCCTGGGTGGCTCAGTTGGTTAAGCGTCTGACTTCGGCTCAGGTCATGATCTCGTGGTTTGTCAGTTCGAGCCCCACGTCGGGCTCTGTGCTGACAGCCCGGAGCCTGGAGCCTGATTTGGATTCTGTGTCTCTCTCATGTGCTCTGCCCCTCCCCCTCTCATGCTATGTCTCCCTTTCTCCAAAATAAATAAACGTCAAAAAAAAAAATGTTTAAAAAAAAGGATGAGGAGAACAATGCTGAACTCTGGACACCACAGTTCTGACTTCCCCAAACACAGGCAAAATGAATGCTGCCACCATTCCGAGAGCCAATCGGTACAGCACAAGACAACGACTGAAGTGCAACAGGCTGTGTGTTTGCATCCTGGGGCTGCAACTTACAAGCTGTGCAAAACTGGGCTGTTACCTGACCCCTCTGGATGCCGTAACACGGGAAAGATAACATCTTCCTCATAGCACTGTTGCAAGGATAAAATGAGAAGTGCTTCATCTATTCGTTCATTCAACACATATTTAATGAGCTCTAGAATGTGCCAGACGCTATCTGAAACAGTGGGGATAAAGCACTAACAGATGATATAATACACGAAAGGTGCTTAGGACGGTGCCAGAGACTTAGAACACAATCTAAAAACTCATTTCCAAGGAAAAATAACCTGCTTCCTTTGTCCCACAGAAAGACACCACCGCCACCACCACGCCCCCCACCCCCCGTGACCTAGCCGAGCTTTGGGGTATATAGTCGGTCCACTGGCTCTGACACCTTACAACAAAAACAGTCCCAACACCTGCCCCATGAACTGAAAGCAGACAAAGTGAAGACAGGGGATAGGACTGAAAGACAGGTAGTAACAGTCACAAGGAGAATATGGACAGTGTTTGATATATAGGAGTCTGAGAAAAATTACCCGGCACTCATACCATGAAATGTCCAGCCAGCTCAAACGTAAGTTTAAACGAGGAAAGCCAGTCCGTCAAGGAAAACGTGTCAGCAAATGTGTCGGTCGGTCTCTAGATCCTACTGAGGAAAGTGAAGAAGGATGAAGATCAGATCACAAGTGGGGTGTGAGTGCTTGGGTGTGGATAAGCACTGACACGCATTCTCTCACAGGCAGACCCCAAACAAAGCCTGACATCAGTGATGCGGGCTCCACCAAGCACTTCTGACGGCACACCCAGCTTCTCGACCTCATTGTTTTCTCTCCCATTCCTCTTCCACTTCCTGTTATTCTACTGCCCCTCTTCTTCCCTTTTGCACTTGCCTTAACTTTGTCCACTGCTGTGGATCAGAGAGACAGGCACCTCCTCATCAGCCTGCCTCTCCTTCTCCACTGACTCGGGTGCCATGTTTTCCCTGCCAGCCGGCAGGCTGGGGACTGCTGTTTCCTTCAGACCTCAGAGGCTGCCCCTCCCTCCTGTGCCCTTGGCCCTGGGGGCTGGCTGCCCTGGATTGGAAGTGGAAAATGTCACTAGAATGTACCTCCAAGTGCCTGATGTTGGGGTTATCTGTGCAAAGGGGATAGGGTCACATTTGGAGCAATGTCCCCAAATTGAAAGAATATGGGGACTCATCCTAAAGGGACTTTCACCTACACTTGACTGCTCTTCTTTCCATATCTGCCCCTGACGTTGAGAGCTGTAAAGGTTTTCTTTGGGTTCCCTTGAACTTGAACTATGATAGGGATATTCAAATCCACCTGTGTTGTCACTCCATTCCCTCTCCAGACACCCTGAGGCATCCTTACATAAACAACTATGCCTCTTTCTTTTGTGGGAAGACCAAGCATCTGTCAGGAAGCTCACCCTCAATTTTGGGTCCCAGGCATCTCCCCTCCTCCCACCCTACTTCATTCATAGAGTTTTAAAACCCTAAGCTCACTTGGCTGGAATTTCCACACCTTTTTAAGGGAATTTCCACACCTTTATCTTTCAGGTTTAATTGGCCTATTTGTTTCGCCCAGAAAAAATACAGAATCAACAGAATTTGCTTATCTATGTACTGCCTCAACTGGAACACATTACTAATATTAGCAATAAGCAATAAAAATTCACCTGGCATTAATATGTTACTTCTTGAGACTCTGGTGACGAATCCCGCAAAGCTGTAACCTTGCTGGCACAAGATTCTTCCCTCCATGTGAGGAGAGGCTCAAAAGCCCGGGTTCTAAATTGCAGCCCAGCACCGTTCCCAGCGTGAAACCATCTCCCGGCCAAATCCACTAGGTTACCTCTATGATTATCAGTCCCCGTGTTGTCACCACCCCAAATACGGCATGCACACGTGCCTAATTGTGGCTTAAAGGGTATCGGCGTCATTATTTGCTTATCAGTCAAAATGGAATCTCCTGCCATGTGCTTTTCAGTACACCATATACACACACACAGACCGCCAACAACATGCAACGCATGGCCTTTGCCCCAGGACACCGGGTTGAACACCAGGACTTTATGAGCTGCCTCACTTTCAGAGCTCTCTGAATCCAGGGAAACCAGAGGAGCCTGGAGGGAAGTGAGGCGCTCATTACCCCAGAACCCAGCCATTTGGACTTCCCAGGGCGGACTGGGGAGAGGCTGCCCGCCTGCTGGGGGGGGGGGGGGGGGGGGGGGGCTGGCCTGAGGCTTGCTGAAGGCAGAGGCCTGGTGTGCCCCAGCCTCTGGCCCCCTCGAAACGCTGTGCTCACAAGAGCGCGACAGCAGGAGCCAGAGCACAGGGCCATTTCCTCCTCCAGAGCCTCCCCACCCTCACCCCACCCCCAAAGTCGACTTTTTCCCAGGCCTTCCCGGTCGCCCCGCGGTTTCCCTCTGGAGTCTGGAGGGCTCCCTCCTCTGAGTGGCCATGGCGGTGGGTGGCCGAGGCCGCAGGTGCCCGGGGCTGCGGAGCCGGGGCTGCGTGCCAGGGCGCGGGCTAGTGTGCGGTAGAGCGTGGGGACGTGTGTTTGTGTCGCTGGCTGTGTGTACTAGGGGACGGCCGAACCACACGGCTGGCTGCCACGTACCCACTGCACCCAGCGCTAGGAGAAAGAGCAAGAAACGCAAAACAAACCGAGAGACAGACAGAGAGAGAGATGGAAAGGAACTGGAAAGTCAATGTGGGGGATTCTGAAGCTCAGGACTGGGAGGCGCCTGGCTCCGGCTGGGCTCGCAGTGCCTGGTCTGGCCAACTCGGAACCCTCCTGTGAATGAGGCCACAGACCTGCCATGGCCGTGAACTGACATAAGGACACGGGAGGGCGGCTTGGGTGAGCTATCGGCGGGCAGCTCTGCTTGCCTGAGGCGTTTACCTCCATTTCTCTGCTCTCCTCCTGCTTCTCTGCACCGACTCCCACAGATATTTCCACACAGGCAACAGCCCTGGTCTCCTGGCCTGGGACTGGTGGTGCCACGGAGCCTCGCAGGGATGATTTTGTGGCTCAAAGCAGCCTCGAGGACAGCGACGGGCAGGAGGGTAGAGAAAGGGATGGGGACGCTGGGGGAGACTGAGGCAGTAGGTACGTGCTGCTTGCTGGGTCACTAACTCGGGGGAGTCTTCCCTTCTCGAAAGCTCTCCCAGGCGAGCCTGCTCCACCCCGCGGGGATGGGGGTCAGGGGCACGGGGCAGAGCGCACAGGTGGGATTCCTGCGCGATCCACCCGGCGCGGGCTTGGACCGCACCTCGCGGGTTCCGCGAGCTACAAGTTAGCGGCGACCACATAGGTCCGCAGGTGCGGACGACGAGGGGCGCTGTGGTTGCAGCGCCTCTAACCGCGACCCCGGACCCGGGGTGAGGTGGGGGTCGGGGGAGTCCGGGCAGGATCCGGGACCTCGCGGGCTCCGGGCTGGGGCAGCGTCCCCAAGCCCAGGCGGATGGATGACCTAGTGTGCAGGACCGAGGTGGGATGGGGTTGCGAGAGGCTTCCCCCTTCCTCCGTCCCGGGATCTTTCCTCGTTCTTATCGCCCCCTGCCCCTTGGCCGAGCAGCAAGCCTCCCTCCCGAGACGTGGCTCGACTGCCCGAGGCGCTGCTCGCAAGGCGGAGCCGGGGGTGCTGTGTGGACCCGGGCGAGCAGGGCCTCCACCCCAAACGCCCGGCAGACGTGGCCAGACCCCCCCCGCCCCCCCGCAGCGGGAAGGACCGTGGGAGGCAAGCAAGGGCGACGCTCTCCGAGTCTCTCCCACAACGGCATCTCGGGGAGGGGGCTGGGGGTCGGGGACCGCGGCGGGGCCGGCGGGCTGGAAGTAGGCGCGACGCCCCGCAGGCGCGGCTTCCAGGCTGCCTTAGCCACATTCCGCCGGACTCAGTGACCTGCGGAATCGCGCCCCCGCCCCGCGCTTTGCCTCGTTTGCCCCCTTCCTTCCAGACGCGCCATCACTGCCTTCGGCCCTCCAAGCCCCAGGAGTCAAAGTTTCCATCTTTGAATCTGCACTTACGGAGGACTATGGTCCGATTTCCCAGCACCCCCCACCCCCTCGCCACCTCGATCCCTCCACGCCGGGTCCTGGGGATTGGGAGGGACCAGCCGCGCCAGAGTCCCCCGGCGCGGGCGAGCGGGGAGCCGGGCAGCGTGGCGCCCTTACCTGCCGCGGGTTGTAGCTCCAGCTGCCTCCGGGGCTGCGATTTCCTCGGTGAAGGCTGGCAGGAGCGAGGAGCCCTTAGCAGGTTCGGGGCTGACTGGCCCGGGAAGGAGCTGCGCACCGCTCAGAGTCCGGAGCCGGCCGCCGGCTCGCTTGCTCCCTTGATCTTGCCAGAGAAAAGGGAAAGATTAGTTGGGGCCGCGACGCCCGGAGGGGTGGGGCGGGGAGGCGGGGAGAGAGCGGACCCAAAGGCGCGGACCGGAGCAGCGGGGCGCGGGCGCGCGCGGGCAGAGTCGCGCACCCCACACCGGTCCCGGTCACTTGGCGAGTCTGGAACCCCTTCGCGGTTCAGGCAGGAGTTACACTGGCGCTGCCCCCGCCCTCCACCCCGAGCCCCCAAAGGAAACGCGAAGGGGACTTTCAAACCTGGCTTTCGCGGAGACGACGAGTCTGGAGAGCCGAACAGGACCGAGACCTGGATGGACCGGCAGGCCGGGCGGGATTCATTTCTTCACCGAAGTGCTGGGGGAAGTAGTAATTAGTGCGGGGGGGGGGGGGGACAACACCTACTTCAATGCCCCTGGCGATTTCCTGGTGGGATCTGCGGTTTCAAGGCTCTTAGCCAACCTGCAGGCTGGCGTGTGTGTGCGCGCGCTCGTGTATGTGTGTGTGTGTGCGTGTGTGTGTGTGTGTGTGTGTGTGCACGCGCGCGCGCGCTCGCTCTCCGGAGCGGGTCTCTGCGCCCAGGCGCCTTTGGTATATAGCAGGAGACCCTGTCTGTTTTCCTGCGTGTGTGTGCGATTAGCTGCAATGGGCGGACAGTTTCTGGAGAAGAGAACATTTACAATTTTCTTTCAATATGACAGGATTAGTTGCTGTTGAAGGCGCTCCTCCAATGAAATCTCCTCTGCTCTCTGATTTGGCGGTTCTTCTGAGCAAATATGACAGCCTTTTGTCCGGGCTCCTTTCGCTCCTCCACGTCCATCCCCAGAGCCCAGGTCTCCATCTGCAGTTTCTACACCAGAACCTTGACAGTTACCACCAGCAGCTGCAGCACCATCACCACCCAGTCCCCTTCCTGCAAGTACATGATTGCTGTAAAGGTGACATAGGACACATTGGGAAGAACACAGTGTTGCTTCTCGATTGCGGAAGATGCTTAAGCTCAGTTTTTCCAGGTGGGAAAAATGTTAGAATGCATCCGCTATGCTTTGTAACTATGTAATCGTGCCGAACTGCTCACGGATTGCTTATTTCTTTGGGATACTGGCAAGTGTGTTACAGAAGTAATCTTTGTGGTTGTTGTTGTTGTTGTTGTTGTTTCTCATTTTAAGCGCGTTCCAGTGCCCATGGTTTCTTCTACGAATAGGCATTAGGTTACAAAGTATTTATGGCACTTCGTGGAATTTGGGGTCTCCATGGAAAGAATTAAGATGCAAACTTCTTGCGTTCAGAACAGCCTTAGGTTTTCATTTCTTCATTTTAATGAGAAATGGCTTCCAAGAAGAGTACTTATTATTTTTAGATAGTAACCCATTTGATAAAGACACAATGATATGATTCTGAAGTATAGCTAAGTACCAGACTTTGCTCTTGCGAAACTATATGTATATATGAAGATAACATCAATTTTTGATACGTTACACAGACGCATTTTCTCTCATTTACCTTTTGCAATCAAATGAAAAACACTGAAACCTTCAACTGAATAACACAGAATTAGGTACATCGCCTTTGGTATCACAAAGACAGAGAGCAGGTTGGTTTAATACGTCCAATTCAATTCAGTTCAATTCTTGATGCCCAGGTTCTGGTAGGTGTCAAAGAGCATATACAATAGCAAAAGTCAGTGTCCCTGTACTTTATAAGTTTTCTGTCTTATTGATAAGGGAAGACACTCATATGAAACACCTATGTAGCAGTCGACAGTCAAGATAATTGATTATACAGCAATATAAATTCACTGATAAATGGAAATCCTAGAGCTAAAAGTTTCTGGCTGTTCTGTTAACTCAGAGCTACCACCAAGCAGGATGTGGCATAAACTCGGTTTTGCCCTATTGAAGTCATCCTGAAATAATGAGTTACAACACTGTGGCTCTATCCTCCAGCCCTCACCCCCCTACATCCTGCCATCTCCAGAAGATGATAAGATATTTGTTAGAAAATCAAAACAGTGCTCCCCAATCTTGGTCCCAGCCTCCCCAAATATTTGGTCCATTACATTAACAACCTGATTTAGTCACTTCCTTTTCCTGAGGTGCTCTTTTAAAAATGAATTCACATCTTCCTTCCTTACTCCGTTATTTCTAGTAAACCTCTGTAAACCCATGGAGCTGCTTGAATCTTTTCTGACCACCCACACACACCAAAGCAGAAATGTAAGGGGGAATGGATCCCTGACCAGTAATGGAGAGCAAAAACCAGTGATCGGCTGCTGATTTGTTCCTTCGTATCATTAACGTCTTCTTATAAACAAGGCCACACATTCCAACCAGAGCAATACAAGCAAAAAGCCAATGAAAGCTGGCAAGTATTTTCTTAAACTTGAATAAAACAGAATCTGTGAGTAACTGAACTGCCGTGTTCAAAGGAAGCCACTATACTCACGGCCTTTTGGAAAGGAGCTACAAATGGATGTAGCATTTTTGGCAAACAATCAGCAATGATGTCCATTTTCTTCTTCTAGGCCATTGCTGAAGACACTTTCGTATGTACACTTAGAAGCTGTGCCATTCACTGTGTGATTTTGGAAAACTCATTTAACTGCCCTGTAGAAGGGATATAGGTGGCAGTAATATCTCCTGGGGTTATTATAAGGAATAATAGAGCTAACTCATGTAAAACTTTCAGAAGCATGCCTAGTATATAGCAAATAAGATATATGTATAAGACTGTTAAGATTTTAAAACATAGGTTCTTGGATCATACCTCTGACCTACTGAATCAGAATATTTAAGAATGAGTCTTGCCAATGGGAACCACACTGCTCATCAACACCATGCAGTGAACATGTTAAACATAATCCACTGTAATAATGACCCCCCTCAAACCCCCATCCACTTCTCCTTCCCCTTCTAGTTTCTCTTTCTTTATAAAAGATCATGTGTATTCTGAGCATTTTGTTTTTACTTGTTTTTCAATGTTTACCTATTTTGGAGAGAGCGAGAGCGAGAGCAAGAGCGAGAGAAAGAGAACACACATGGGGGAAGGGCAGAGAACGAGAGGGAGACAGAAAATCCCAAGCAGGCTTCCGCGCTGTCGGCACCGAACCCGACGTGGGGCTCGAACCCATGAACCGTGAGATCACGACCCGAGCCAAAACCATGAGTCGGAAGCTTAACAGACTGAGCCACCCAAGTGCCTCTTCCATTGTTATTTCTTAAGCCAGTTTCCTTTCTGAGATAAAAGGTACACCCCAATTCCAGGCATACAGCTTTTACATTTATTAGTAAGCCATGGTGTGGAACATTTTCAAAAGTGCTTTTTAAAGACTTTGTAGAATGCATCTACGTGTTCTCCTTTATCTGCATGGCTATGTTCCACCTCAAAGAACACTAATAAATTAGTAATTTCCACTTGTGAAGCCAAACTTCCTTACCTACAACCTCATGAAGCTAGTTTTCAGCAAGTGCTAAAGAGCTCAGATGCCTGAAAGGGATGACTGAATCTCTGACAAAGCTCCCTTTTGATTAAGACTGTAAATAAGGTCACTCCTAACGTAAGGAGAAGGAGAATGACGGGTCTCACTCCCAGGAAGGTGGCGCATTTTTATTGTGCCACGTTGATTTTGGCGGAGCAATAATTAGACTTCGGTAATTAGATGCACAAATCAGCACTCTGTCATCGTAAGTGGATTAAGAGGGTGACAAGTTCAATTCGAGTGATTCCCCACCAGGTAGGGAGGCCATAACATTTTCTTAATTTTCTGCTTTCAAAGAACCAAGGAAGAAAACGAAGGGAAAGGCTTGGTCTCTATGGGGAAAACGGACCCAGAGCAGGAGGCCTCGCCTTCTTCACTTCCCACTCAGACCGTTCAGGAGCTGAACTAGGAGAGCACAGCATTAATCAGCTGGAGCTTTGGGAAGGGCAAGCTGATTTGGCGAATGCCTACCAAAGGGACTTTGCTACTCCTCGACCTCAGTCTGAAATATAACAATCCTGGGCTAAAAGTGACCCTCCACCAGGTGACCATCACTGCTTAAAATGGGCTCTTCAGTCTCCCTCCCTGTTTTGCAATCTTCACAACAGCCTCATAATAGACACACTATTCTGCTGAGAGTAATTTGTTTTTCCCTACGCGCCTTCCCGGAGTAATTGAAATGCTTCTAGAAAAGATGGTCTCTTTTTCGCTTAGAAAATCCGAAGCTTTTCTTTTCCAGACCCTGCAACAGGAGTTTCCACCAGAAATGAGAATCATTCTGAGGACAGTGTTTGGGGACAGTCTAACAAACAATGCTTGGCTAGTCTGTTTTCCTTTTCCTTTTTCTTGAAGTGCGGTATCACAGCTGTGTTAAAACCTTCCTCTCCTAGTGGGGATAGTGTTAGCCACAGCCTGAAAACTTTTACTGCTGCTGAGTCTAAAATATTTAAAATACAGTACAGAGCTCTTTTTCAAACAGGGAATGTAAAGAAGCGATGTGGGGGGGGGGGGGGGGGGGCGGTGCGGGGAGCAGGGGGAATGAAACGCCACCCTGCAAAATGTTACACAGCTGCAATGGTGATAAATCAGTGTTAAGCATGCAGGAGAAAAAGGCCAATGGGACGCGTGTTTACTTAGGGAAGCATTTAGTGTTTGTGCATTCCTCCTACCAGGAGGTAATGCCGAGAGCCTCTTCGGAGGTAACCTCTAACACAAAGAGAAGTGAAACATCTCAACCACGTCAACCTCAGGGTGTATTGCGACAAACAGCTTAAACCTCCTCCTTCCATGGCCTAAGCTGGATGCTGGGGTCTGAGGTGGAGGTAAGATTCTAGCAAGTTTCAAATGAAACTCTTATCAGACTCTCCTTTGTGCGTGGGGCTCTAAATGATTTGAATCCATGGCCCTTTGTGCACGAAAAGAGTAGTGAAGGAATACTCAAAATCCTTTTACTCCGCAAAGAAACCTAATTTCTTAGAATGTGGAGTGACCTCATCACGTGCTCAGGGGAATTCACGTAATTTCTCAGATCATATACTTAACCCTGTTCTTAAGCTGGAAGGATCCTTCAAGGGAAAGGTGGAAAAGCTAACACATTCTCAAAACCCATATCCTGGAGCCACCACCAGACAGAACGGCCTCCGCACTAAATGTGATTTACCCTCTGTTTCATGAGAGTGGCTGAGATCATTGTGATGCAGAAAGCTGTGGTTTGGCAAGCAAGACCCAAACTGACTGTGTCTGATAATATCGCTCCAGACAGACCCCACTGTTTCTCTTACTAATACGCCCAAAGAAGCATCCCTAAAGCATTCCTTGGCTTCCTGTGCCTAATAAGACGGATCCTGGACACTCTGTCCTTTCTTCCTCATTGATGCAGCAAGGTAACTGGGCTTGTGGCTTACGGGCTTCATTTACAAAATCTCATGGGCAGTATTCTCTAAATCCCTGCAGAAAGGAATGAGGCAAGGCCAGGCCCCAGGCAAAGTCAATGTACGTGCTACATTCCTACAAGGCTTTTATTGGCAAACATTTTCCTGGAAAATGAGTTAATTTAAAAAGCGTGCCACATAAGCATGTATTGGTGATCATTGAAAATCTTCAATAACGACCAGTGAAAGATTCTAACCCCAGAGCTCTGCAGCTGACACAATGTGCTCTCCGTATATCGATGCCAGGATATGGAGTATACAGATTCTCCTGCTTGGAGAAAGGTTTCTCTCTTGAGCAAGTTTCATGTAAACAAGATAAGCAATCAGGCAAAGCAATCACTGGGAAGGCATTACTAAAACTGGACCCGTATTAATGACCAATGAAGGGGAGCTGAATATGCTACCCCCAAATATGTGTCTTTGGCATATTGATTCTTTTGAGCTGTTTCTTTATTTTTAAGAAACAGCAGACACAGAGGAAGCTCTGAAAACTGGGTAGAAGTTACCTTTTTGTCAGAGACATTTACAGGGGAGAACTCCATTTATAAAGGTGTCTCCCTTTCTGTACCAGGAAGAGAAGGATGACTAAATCTCCAGGATCTCCTATCAGTGGAGAAGGGAAGGGCTTAAATCTGACCCTCACTTACTGTATTCTTCTGCGTAACCTCCCACACTTGCTTTCATCTCCCTTCACCCAGGATCTTCTCTGGTCTTTAGCTGGAGATGTCATTAAAGGTGATCGCTTGGGCCATTTCAGGAGAGTCCCTCAGTTTTCCTGGGTCTCTCCCATGTATTCTGGAGGTATACACGTTATTAAGCTTTTGCTTGTTTTCCTCCTGTTCAGGCAAGAACCCAGAATGGTAGAGGGAACATTATTTTTCCTCCCCGACATGATCGACCAAAACCTTGGGCTCATGCTTTATAGTAGCCAGCGTGGACAAATGTAACTAAACGTTGTGGGATTCCATGCCTAATTTCCAAAGTCGGTTAATGGAGAAGCCTAGAATAGGACAAGAGCGCCCCCACACACTCTTTGTCCAGGGTACTGTGTCTACGATGTACTTCCAATTACTCTGTAACTTTCTGCTTTCTTTTACTAATTTGTTTTGTATTGTTTTGTGTTTTGGAAGTAATAAGGTGACTGCAAAGTCACTTAGCAATGAGAGCCCCTGGCACATGGACATTTCTGTAATTTCTTGAGAAGAAAACTCTTAGTCATGGCTATTACAGCTTATTCTAATTATATAATAGCATTAGGATGAACGTAATGTTACTTAGAACTGGGATGCAGTCCCTGTGCATGGGATGGCCTCAAATGTTTTCTAATTCCAAGCCTATTTGCCTTTAAACATTCTCTCAGGCCCAACTGCTACTCTGTTCTTAGGCATTCTATACACTGGCTTGAGACTCACCAGATAATCTTGACCTCAAATCTCTACTTCCTAATGCTTCTGCTTAAGTTTAGACTTGAACTCCTTAAATTTATATATATATACACACACACTTCTGGTCTGAACTGTGCTCCTCCTAGCTCTTTAAAAAAATATATATGTTTATTTACTTTTGAGAGAGAGAGAGAGAGAGAGAGAGAGAGAATAAATTGGGGAGAGGCAGAGAGAGAGAGAGGGAGAGGGAGAGAGAGGAATCCAAAGCAGGCTCCAGGCCCTGAGCTGTCAGCACAGAGCTTGATGTGGGGCTTGAACTCGAGCCATTAGATCACAACCTGAGCCGGGGCGCCTGGGTGGCGCAGTCGGTTGAGCGTCCGACTTCAGCCAGGTCACGATCTCGCGGTCCGTGAGTTCGAGCCCCGCGTCAGGCTCTGGGCTGATGGCTCGGAGCCTGGAGCCTGTTTCCCATTCTGTGTCTCCCTCTCTCTCTGCCCCTCCCCCGTTCATGCTCTGTCTCTCTCTGTCCCAAAAATAAAAAAAAAAAAATTTAAAAAAAAAAAAAAATCACAACCTGAGCCAAAGTCAGATGCTCAACCAACAGAGCCACCCAGGTGCCCCTCCTCCTAGCTCTTTTAAGCCTAACAACATTTCCTATAAATTTGGGCTGTAGTCATTACGGCCAAGACCTTTTCCCCGAGCCACCAAGTCAGTTTTCATTAACCGTATTCAGTCTCGACTGTATTTGATGTGGTTAACTGTTCACAACTCTAGAGAACGTTTCTCAGGATACTACCATACCAATATGATAATGATTCTCAGCGAGGAATTTTAAAACTCACATTAAAATATGAGTTGTCTTTGGCACTGGGCTTATTACCTTTGGCCAGAACACTAATATGCATATTAAGATAAATACATTATTTATATGTCATTAAAATAATCTCAACACATTAAAAACATTTTTCACTATGCCTGCTTAATGATGATGACTTACTTTGAAATGTCAGAATTGGTAAAATTTCTCATTTTGTTCTCCCTCCTCTCCAGAACTTCGGATTATTATTCTTGGTTCTAATGTGGAGATGTCACTGGTGGATTTCACTTGTGACTTAAAAGGAAAGCGCTGAATTAACAGACTAACAAAGACAGAGAAACAGGAATGAATTCTAAAAAATGATCACAGTGGACGGAAAGGGATTAGAATGGACAGAGGGAGAATGAGAACAAATTGTGAAAAAGGCACTAACCAAGTGAAATTAGATTTCCTAACGGAGCCAATACCCATGATGTGAAAAAGGCAACGAATAAGTAGCTCCCTGTGTCCACCACAACATACATCCTTGAGAGGATGGGAAACTAAGCAGGTAGGAAAGGCCAAGGAGCCACTTCTGTTCTGAGCTCCTTTGTTAACCTGCTGGGAACGACACCTTGGCTCTCGTGCCGACACCTGAAAGTTCTCAGCTCCTCAAAGGCAGCTTGTGAACCCATTTCACTGAGCTCTTAAGGTAATGAAGTAGCAAAAACAAAAATAGTCCTGAAAGACCTTCTATTTCTTTCTTTTTGCCTGCTTTCTCCCTGGTGTGGTGACAGTTCTCTCTGTGGACCTCTTTGGAAACCTGACGGCTCAGATGAAAAGAAGGTATTCAAAAGAGACTTGGGGTGTGGTGACGGCGTGGAGGCTAGAACTGAAATGTAGAGCAATGTAGTTGCTAAGGATAAGGGTCAGAGTCTAATACTCAAAACCAGCAGGCCACTGTGTCTCTCCGAATGGATCCAGGGTGAACCAGAAAAATTAATCTCAATGTTTTATTAAAGATATAAATAGCATCTTGTGTGCCAGTTTTACAAAGCACAGCAGCACCAGGGAGAGAGCATTTTTTAAGCATTTCTATGTGACTGTGTATAAACACATGGAGTATTTGTTTAGCTTTTGGTTCATCCTGAAGAATAAAGTGACTCTCTAGTATAGATAATACTTCATAATACCATTCCAAACAACAGGAGTTTGTAGATGAATGGTTCTTTTGGAGTAGATCTTGCGTCTCCATTCACCTTACCCTATGTCTGCTCCTATCATTGCAAATGCTTATATATTTCCTTAATAGTGACCATCTTGACTCACTTAAAAACAATTTGCCTATTTATGTGCATACTTCTGTGTGGTGAGATCGTCAAATGGCAAACTTCAGCTTTTCACAAAAAGAATGATGGAGCCTGCACACAGCGTCGCCCTATTGCAATGGGATGAATCGGGTGAATATGTACCCAGCCACACCTGGGAACATCAGTCTCTTGTAACCAGGTCACCTTAAGCATTGGAAAACCCACTGAACCACATAATCTGAGGAATGATCATTTGACCAACATTAAAGGATGCACTCACTCTGTATCTCTGAATTACCTTAGT
This sequence comes from Panthera uncia, assembly GCF_023721935.1. Taxonomy (NCBI): domain Eukaryota; kingdom Metazoa; phylum Chordata; class Mammalia; order Carnivora; family Felidae; genus Panthera; species Panthera uncia. The sequence continues at coordinate 146,503,248 of NC_064816.1, read as the reverse complement.
AATGTAAATTTATGATTTTAGGCTTCATTAATTTAAAAACAAATGTTAACCACTTGACAGATTTGTTCCACCATCTATTACAAAATAACCTGGATTCCTAAGTGAAATGCAACAGTGATATCTTAGTAGAAAGTGCTCTGGATCCTAATCTCAATTCTTTCTGGTTGCATGGCCTTGAACAAGTAATTTAACTCATCCATGTTTCATTCTCTTTATCTGCAAAATGGCCATGTGTCCATCCTAAGTAATTCCAGATTATAGAAAAAGATATTTTAATATCTTAGGATTCATTATATTTTGAGAAACCAGCTATTACTAACACCTCTTTGGCTAATTTTATGATTATTTTTATAATCTTTAATGTTTACATGTGCTAAGTTTGTTCGGCAGAATAATGCCTCCCTCTCCAAAGATGTCCACATTCAAACCCCTGGAATTTCTGAATATGTTCCCATACATGGTCCCCCCCCCAAAAAAGATGACAATTGTAATTAAAGTTGCTAATCCACTGACCTTTAGAGAGATTATCCTACATTATTCAGTCAGGCCCCATGCCACACAAGTGTCCTTAAGACTCGGTATCAGAGTAATATGATGTGACAAGGATTTAACTGGCCATTGATGGCTTTGAAGATGGAAGGGGCCATGAGCCAAGGGATGCCTGAAGGCTGCAGAAGCTGGAAAGTGCAAGAAAACAGATTCTCTCTTAGAGCCTCCAGAAGCAATGCAGCCCGGCTGACATGTTGACTGTAGCCTAGTACAAAGTGATTTAGGTATTGCAGATTTAACATTGATTTAGATTACCCAAATTTCCAGATGAGTCCTTATGTTCATGGTAATATAATTGTGCCCCAAAGCCTCAGTCAAGTATACTCACAATAACCTTCCTACGGTGAGGACAGGGGGTGGGGGTGCAAAAGGTTTGAAGAGGCAGTTTAGTGATACTAAGTGTTCAGCACTTAGGGCACTTCAGCCCATTTACTAGTTTTGAGTCAGTACCTTGGAAAGAGGACGGGACACATTCTTTTACAGCAGATGGTCAGGATTGGTCCAAATGCCAATTACTCTGTGGTTTCAACCCCTGTCAAGGTCTCTGAGATCTGGGGAGTGACTGGGCTTCTCATCGCCTGAGAAGGAATCGTAGAGTTGCCTCCATTTTGGAGTAGATCTTGCCTTACCATCAAATTCCCTTAACTGAGTTTTGGCAAAGCCAGTTGGAGCGAAAATGTCGGGTTTTCCCTGACCCAATGCTGCAGACCACATGTAGCTTCTGTGAATTTTCTCAGTCTGAATTGTTTTCCTTATCTCCTCACATTCTAGTCTCATTCTCTTCCTTGAATCTCATAGCCCTTGTATACAACCTGTCTTTATAGTCCAGTAACACTCTTGACTTAGAATAAAGGCAAACTGAGCTCACAACTAAAAGGCTTGGACAGAAGAAGGTATGGGTTACAGAAAAGCCACCATGAGTCATTCATCATTCATTTAGTAAACAATATTTATTTCCTGCCTACCATAAGCTATGCATGGTTCTATGTGCTAGAGGCAAAGGTTGACCAAGACCAAATTTTGCTTTCATGGGCATCTTGTGGGAGACTCAGGCAGAAAACAGGAAAAAAATCTTATCTATCTATCTATCTATCTATCTATCAATCTATCTAATCTATCTATCTATCTACCTATGTGTATGTGTAAAACAATTATAATTACTGTAAACAACAAAAACAAGTAAAGAGACTAGTCTATATTAGATATTATGGAGCTTGCTAAATATTTACAGTTCTCCCTCCTTGCATACACAAGGTCAGACTGCAGCTTTGGTGCGACAGACTCGTGTGATCGGTTTCACTTACGAGGTGTGAGTGGCACTGATGTCCGCTGAGCGTTTTACAAGTGTGAGAACCTGCAGGGCTCTCCTTCCTTCTGGTCCAGCAACTGGCAACATTCAAGATGGTAGATGCTCCATTGTTTGGGTCCCTGAGTGACTCTTGGTAACTAGTGGCTATAGAGTGGGATTGTGAAATCAAACTCTGTTGTTGTTTTAAGCCACAAATATATGTTTGTCCCTCCACAACATAACCTCTCCTATTCTGTTGATAAAGATAGTCAAGGGATGGCACTAACCAGCAGAAACTTCACCAGAGATGTGACTGGTGATAAGTGAGCAGTGTTAACTTCTGAGATAAGAATATTTCAGACAGAGGAAATAGCTACTGAGATATGCTTAAGCGAGGCTCTAAGAAAATTCTGTTCCCCTCTGAAACAGGCTTGGATATGGATGACAGCTCTGGACGATGCCAGGTTTTTATTTTTTTCCTCATCCTATTTCTTACCTCATAATTTCTATTTATTCACATACTAATATTTATTTTGAAAAGCATGGTAGACGTTTGAACCCATATCTTTATTTCTTAGAAATCCAATCCCAGAAATATGGCTAAGGACCTAATTTATTTCTTAGCCCTACAATTTTCCGTTCAAGTATAGTCACTTTTTTTTGCACTACTTTTAAATCTTCACCCAAGTTATTGTTATAAATTTCTTTGTAACCCTGGGGCAATGCTTAGGAACCCATGCAGCCTCTGAATCACTCCAATGTCATCATTTTCATCTATTCACTTATTGAGACAAATATTTATTAAGCAACTACAATATGCCAGATTCTGGGAAGACCACTTGGGATAAAGTAATGAACAAAGAGAACTTGCACTGTAGTGGAGGAAACAAATATTAAGCAAGTAACCACATCAATTCAATAGAAAATGACGACTATGATAAATGTAATGGAATAAAGATCATATTGCTCTGAGAGTACATAAAAGGGGAATTTGAATCTGCCAGGGAGTTCAGAGAAGGCTTGCCTGAGGAAGTGAAGCTTGAGCGGACATCTCATAGATGGGGAGGAATTAATCAGGTGAAGAGCCAAAAGAAACATTTGTTTGGAAAAGGGAACCACAGGTCAAATCTTCTGTGGCGGAAGAGAACACGGAGGGTGGAAAAAACTAAAGAGAAATCCATAAGGATGAAATGAGATTTATGGGGTACCTTTCATGAGAGGAAATGGACTGGGTAGGCATGAAGGAGGGAAGCCATGCATGGAAGTATAGCCATGTGTAGGAACTCTGTGTCTTTACCATGAAGGTAGGGGATTTGAGGAAAGATGACTATAATCAAATATGTTAAACAAACAAACAAACAAACAAACAAAGTGCTGGCCACAGTGTGGAGAATGGGTTGGAGGAAGGCCAGAATAAATGTGGGTAGGTCAACAGGACCATGGCCTAAGACCAACGAACACATGGCGACAACTCTGATTAGTGGCACTGTGGTGGGAATAGAGAAAAATGATGAAGTTCATTTTGAATGAGGTGAACTTTATGAGGTTTGGCGGAGAGTGGATACGGTGGAGGAAGAGGGAGATTTTGAGGATGACACCCTGCAGTCTGAGATGGTGATGCTACTGACTAAAACTGGAAACATGGGAAGAGAACAAAGCTCTCAGAGGTTTCACGTTGGGCGTACTGAGTTTGAAGGACCTTTCAGACAAACAAGAGGGAATGGCAAATAGACAGTTGAAACTACAGATCTGAGACTCAAATAAAGGTCTAAGCTAGATATATAACTTTATGAGTCATTTGCTCCTAGGTGGTAATTGAAGCCATGGGCAAGGCTGAGACTGCCTAGGAAGAGACTGTGGCGCGAGGAGCAGCAGGGGTGGGAAGCCACGGAAGATCAACAGAGCAAGCAGAGAAGGAGCAGAAGATGTGGGGTTGGAACTAGAACTGAATCAGGACCAACATCAGGAAATCTTTCTGTCCGCCATGGTCCAGGGACAAGATTTCAAAGAGTTTGTGTCTCAATAGTCAAGTTCTCCATAAAAGAATTTACTTCCCAGATTAATCGGGCAGCTTATCAGAGTTCGAGAATGAAGGACAGCTCTCTGCTCTAAAAGCAGCTACTGCTCTTTTCCCCACAAGTTGTCCCAAAGTTGAGTGTTTATAAATCAGGGACCCATTCTAAGAAAATGACCATTTTCTGTTATCTGTTTTCCAAACCAATAGAAGGTTAACTGCATCCAATTATAAAAATTAAGGACTAGGCATACAGACACTAAGGAGAATGGATTACTAGAAAAAAAGAAAGATCAATAAAAAAAAGTCCTCCTGAGACCTCAAGAGGCAGCGCTCTCCGAGGCCACAGAAAGAACACACAAGCTTTCTCAGCACGATGGCCCTTGAAACCTTTGCTGTTTACAAGTTGGCTAAATAGTTTTGAGTCATCCTGACAATCCTGAGGTTGAATTACGTTAACTCTACTCCTTCAGAAAGCAGAAAAGCTCACGTGCGTGGTACATTAGTTTCTTTAAAGAAAAAAAAAAGTAACAGGACTTGAAGAAGTAAACTTCAGTCATCTTGAAAATAAACCTTCTCCCAAACTCTCATTTCCATATGAGCTAGGTAAATGTATATGCATGGATTAATCAGTGCTTTAGCTAATAGTCTTTCCTGCCTTGAGACAGTAACAGGAAGCATATTTAAACTTTGTGTATTAGTTTGCTAGGATTGCTATAACAAGGTACCGTAAACTGCGTAACTTAGCAGAAAAATATTATCTCTCAGGTGTGGAGGCAAGAAGTCTGAAATAAAAGTGTGGTCAGGGTTAGTTCTTTCTGAGGGCCATAAGAGAATATTCTGTTGCAGGCTTCTCTCCTTTGCTTATAAAAAGCTGTCTTCATGTTCACGTGACATTCTCTAAATTTGGCAAGTCTATCTCCAAATTTACTTTTTTTATTAAGACACCAGTTATGTGAGATTAGGGCTCACCCTAATGACCTCATTTTAACTTCTAAAGATCCTGTCTCCAAAAAAGGTCACATTCTGAGGTACCGGGGCTAGGGTTTCAACATATGAGTGGGGGGGGGGGGCGGGCACAATATTACCCATAGCATTTGATATCTGTGAAAAATGAGTAAGTTAATAAATTATATTTGCTACCTGCTGTTAATGTTGGTTAAAGGTATGCTCTTTAAAGTTTATTTTAGTATTGCTGATGTTACATTAAATTCACTTGTCTTACCTGCTTCATGATTAAAAGCAATGTTTAATAATTAATGATTAGACACTGTGCTCCCATAATATTTATCACAGTCAGCCTGGTGCTCAATTCTTTCATAAATATCACCTTCTCTAATTCTCTTGTAACCTTCTTGGGGACACAGACCATATATTGATCATATAAGTATACTTGTTGCATCTAGCATTGTGCTTTGCACATGATCCGTCATTAATAAGCACTTTTTTTTGAGGTGAATTGAATTGAAATGTTAGTTGAGATAATAAATCCGCAAAGTCACTATAGAACTGTATGAAGTTCATTGACTCGCAGAGAAGAGTGCTTTAGACTCATTCACCAGGTCCTAATTAAATAAGGTAATGAAAAATTGACAAATGGTAGCTCGATGAGACCAATTCTATCTATTTTGTTCTCTGGACATTCATCAGCCTTGCATTCCAGGAATGCCTTCAATGAACAAGGATGGATCAGGAGTCTGGGCCCACCTCTAAAACAATGAGCTCAAGGATTTGATTGTCCAACTGTCTTCGAGTCAGTCTGGTAGCATCTTGTACCTGGCTAGAGCGTTTGGCACAATTAAGTTTATTCATACCTGGGGCACCTCGATAGCTCAGCTGGTTGAGCGTCCAACTTCAGTCCAGGTCATGATCTCGTGATTCACGAGTTTGAGCCCCATGTTGGGCTCTGTGCTGACAGCTCAGAGCCTGGAGCCTGCTTCGGATTCTGTGTCTCCTTCTCTCTCTGCCCTCCCCACTCATGTTCTGTCTCTCTCTCTCTAAAATAAATAAAAACGTTAAAAAAAAAAAGATTAATCATACCTGACAGAATTTTCCCACATGCCACATGTCACTAACTGAAATGAGACAAAGAGTGTGAATATATGTAAATTGTATATAGTTTCTACATTGTTCACTAATTTGCATGTAGGTTCTGATGTCATTTTTAGGTGATTCAGGTCTCAATTCTAATATCACCTTTTTGAAGATACTTTCCTGATCATGCAATCTAAAGATTCCTCTCTGCCTCATTCACTTTCTATCACTTTTTCCTTTTAGACATTTTCTTCGTTACTGTTGACCACTATTGAATATAATCATTTATATTTTTGTTTACTATCTACGTTTCCATGTTCCCCAACCCTCCACCTGAATATAAACTCCATGACAGTAAGAGCCTACTGATTCTTTCTTTTTGAGATCTTACTCACTGGGCCTGGCTATAGTAGAAATTCAACATTTGGTGAGTATGACTCTGCATCACTCCCTGTGTCCCCATGCCGGTTCTCTGAAGTCCCCACCTCTTACCAATGTCCCTTCCATCATGTAACATAAGCCTCAGTGGTTTCCTTGCTGTTCTCCAAGCATATCAAGCACTGTGTCCAGCCTTGGCAGGTACTTTTCCCTCTACTTTGGAATGTTCAGACCACAGAAGTCTGCATGCTTTGTGCTTTCACCTCTTTCAGATCTCTTCTCAATATACCCTAATGCCCTAATGTCTTTTCTGTACGAAAGCCCCTTCCCCCCGAGGCTCTAATGCCTTGCTTTGCCTTATTTTTCTTCATAGTCACTACAGTCACCATGTGTCAGGGCGTACATTTATTTGTTGTACTGGATGCTGTGAGATACGACTTAGACATCCCTTCAGCAGGTAGACTTTCTTCCTCCAAGCTGTGGAGAGTGTTGTCTGCTCACAGACCATGGTTAATGAACCTGCTCCGTGGGACATTGCCCTTGGCTAAAGGACGCAGTCTCACTTAAGGTTTTGTCTCTCCCAAGGGGCAACCACATCAAATACATGGTCAGTGCAAAAGCCATCCCAATTCCAAGCTGTCTGTGGAGTTTTCTTGTCGCAGTTAATTCTCAGTTTTGCCTTTCCCTCTGCCCACACTTGCTTCGATCACTCTGACCCGTCTTGATCCCTAATAAACCTCCTGTGCACAAACCTCAATTTCAGAGTCTGTTTTCCTGAGAACACAAGCTAAGATTTACATCGAGTATAAGCTCCATGAACATGGGGACTTTGTCTGCTGATTCACTCTTAACTCACTGTTGCATCCCCCCAGTGACTGGAACAGTACCTGAAAGGTGCTTGATTAATAGTTGCCGAATACACAATGAATACGAAGATGCTCGTGTCTCTTCCCAAAGGAGAACTTATGAACATGGATTATATGTAAATACACGCGCGCGCGCACACACACACACACGTTTTTACTAGGAGACAATACAAAGCAGCTTTCAGGAGATTTGAAGAAAGCAAGCTGGGAATGAATAACCCCTATGGATAATTTATCTTGCATTACGAAAGTCCAGCCTTTAGTGTTTTCACAGAAACATCTAGTGTCACTCCAGTGTCATTTCATAGCCCATTTAACCTTCCTAGAGACTATATAAAGAAGGCATTTGAGAAATTCTATTTCCTAAATGATGAAACCGAAGATTAGAAAGTTTAGAATGACTACCTAAGACCACTCATTACTAGGACATGGCAGAACTAATACCCAAACTCAGGTCTTCCATGCTTTTGTGCCATGTTCCTTTTCATTCTTTTGTTAAGAATAAATCCAGTTCACGGTGACTGCGTTAATTTCATGTAAGTATAAATACACGTGCCCTGACTTCTTGTCCAAGCTTTATTTAAAACTTAAGGTCCTTCAGTACCAAGGCATCCCTCTTTGATCAAGACTCACAAATTCCTCAAGTAGAAACTTAACTTAGAAGATTCTATTGCTTTTAAGATTCATTTATGAAATTCTTAATACACACTGTAGGAAATACTAATCGTTATGTCATTGATCTTCAGAAGCCTTTCCTCTAAGAGCCACTGATTAGTCCTGTTACTATAGACACATCAATATGATTTGTCAATGTAACTTACTCACCAAAGTCTAAATTTGAATAGAAGAGATACACAAAATATTTAATACGCTAGGGATATAGTTTATATTAATATAGAGGTCTGTCTTTATACACCCCTGTGAATAAACTAAATACATTTAATCAACAAATCTAATAAATTCAATCAATACATGCATTATAATCATGGATAAGTAGTTTTTAAAAAGCACTTCATGTTCAGTATTTTTTTTAATGTTTATTTATTTCTGAGAGAGAGAGAGAGAAAGTGCAAGTGGGGGAGGGGCAGAGAGAGAGGGAGACACAGAATCCAAAGCAGGCTCCAGGCTCTGAGCTGTTAGCACAGAGCCTGTCGCGGGGCTTGGATAAACAGAAGTGAGAGATTATGACCTGAGACAAAGTTGGACGTCCAACCGACTGAGCAACCCAGGTGCCCCATGTTCAGTAGTTTTAACTTCATAATGGTTCACTTGAATCTAATGGCAAGTCAGACTGAGAACATTTAACACTATTAAGGCACCAAAGCTGTTCCAGAGAAACATTTTTCAGGGGAATAAGGAGCACCAATGTGTAGCACCCATCTCAGATCTGCTTTGATGAGCACATCAAAGCACAGTTGACTGGTGACCGTAGCTTTTGTCCCTCTGGATCCACACAGGCCATGCTTCCCATAGGCTGAGCCTGGCAAAGGTGCCACAGCAGATTAAGCTGGTGAGACGTAGGAATACTCGAACTAGTGGCTTTGCCTTGAGGATTCTGCATTGAGCTGGCTGAACCTTTCTTGCCTCTCACCTTCCAAAATGTCAGATCTGTACTGCTGTCTGAAGAATCTTCTTGCCTTCTCCTGTTCACCTCTAGTAAATAAATCTCTTTCATACACATCTAAACCCATACTGGCATCTGCTTCTCGGCTGATCCAAATCAGTACAAATGATAAATAAAGACTTTACCACAGAAGATTCCACCTCTACCTCATAGCCTACTATACTCAAACACAGGATTCAACATAACTTTCAAAATAACTGGAGTTTTGACTATTCCTCATTAAGTTCCTAAGACACATCCAGAAATCACTCCAGTGGAATCTCACACGGGTCACACCCATCCTCAGGAGGTGCAAAAAGGATACTTTTCCTAATATGGCAATCCTTCATGGTTAATTTTTGGTAGAGTTACAGTAGAAAAAACAACTGTGGTTGTGATATCAAGACATTGTTGCGTCGTATAGATCCAAATGGAAAAGAAGTAATATACTCTTTCTTAGCTTGAAAGGAAAAAATGATCTTGGGCTCCAGAGATATGGAAGATAAAGAAGACGAGGAAGAATGGTGAGGACACGCCCATTTTGTAGTTACAGCCTACAAAAGCTGCCAGACTTCCTGTCATGACTGCCAGATAGCTGTCCCTGCTGGGCACACTGGAGGGAAGAATTTATCTTCCAAGAGACTCCATCTGCAGTGATGGACATGTGCAGCAGTGTTATTCCTTGATACACAGTTAGTTGCATTATGAGCCTTATAAAGCGATCATAAATAAATTACTTTTTTCTAGAAACCACGTGCGTTTTTTCTGAGACGTTCTGTGTGAGGATGTATGAGAGGCTACTCATTGGTAGCACCTTGGGACGGACATATTGTTCTCAGGGTAACTAAACTGAAAGAGGCGGGAACTCACGCCAGACTCACCACTAGTCCCCACTGGCTTTTGGATAAATCACCACAGGCTCTCTGAGCTAAAGCCTCCTCATCCAAAACAATGTCGTGACATGTAGCATCCTTAACTCAAGGGGTTGAACATATTCAATGGAGTCTAAGTGTTTACACGGGCTATGTAAATAAGGAAGGAGGTACAAGAATAAAAGGATATTTTGGGTGGCTCAGTCGGTTAAGCGTCTGACTCTTGATTTCAGCTCAGGTCGCGATCTCAAGGTCATGACATCAAGCCCTGCATCAGCCCCATCTCTCTCTGCCCCTCCCCCCACTTGCATGCATGCGCATTCTCTCTGTCTTAAAATAAACAAACATTTACTAAATAAATAATATTTTTTCTTTACAAAAGAAGTCTGTGCCATAAAATTGCTAAAATTGAAACCTCCCAGCATTTCACTTGTTGGAACAAAAACTGCACAGTTGAAACATGGGAGTGAGGAGCCCCTTGTGACCTTTCCTGTGTGCCGCACGCCCCCTTTGTGGTTTTCAGTTCTTAATGTGCTGTGTTTGTGTTGGCCACTGTTGGGCAGATCATCCCATTTCCATTTACAGGCAAGAATATGGATTTTTTAATGTACCCCCTATAGTTTATAAATCAGTGACCAAGGCACTAATAAATATTACGCAGGGCTTAAATTTTAATCCCTTTTCTTTTTTTTCCCCACAATGGGATCCTATGGTGACCGTCACATTTCTGTTTAATATTTTTATTCCTCAAACTGAAATATCGGCAACAAAATTACATCTTCCGACCCCAAGACCTCCATTATCTATTCTAACACCTGGTCCACTATTTCTCCTTTTTTCTATACCCATGGCCAATATGCAATGCAGGTTATTTTTATATCACCTTTTCTTTTCTCTTCTCTTTTAATTTATTTATTTAAATTCAAGTTAGTTAACATACAGTGTAGTATTGTTTCAGGAGTAGAAACCAGTGAATCATCACTTACACATAACACCCAGTGCTCAACCCAACAAGTGCCCTCCCTAAGGCCCATCACCCGTTTAGCACATCCCCCTACCCACCTCCCCTCCAGCAACCCTCAGTTTGTTCTCTGTATTTAAGAGTCTCTTATGGTTTGCCTCCCTTTCTGTTTTTATCTTATTTTTCCTTCCCTTTCCCTATGTTCATCTGCTGTGTTTCTTAAATTCCACATATGAGTGAACTCACATATTTGTCATTCTCTGACTCATTTCACTTAGCACAATATACTCTAATTCCATCCACATTGTTGCAAATGGCAGGATTTTATTCTTTTTGATTGCCCAGTGGTATTCCATCGTGTGTGTGTGTGTGTGTGTGTGTGTGTGTGTGTGTATATATATATATATATATATATATATATATATATGACCACCACCCCTAGCGCTGCTGTCAACATTAGGGTGAATGTGCCCCTTCGAATCAGCATTTTTGTATTACCTTTTCTATTGACAGGATCTCCAAATAACCTTCCCCACTACCTCTAGTCCCTTACTCTTCATATCACTACCAGATTACAGTTCTATAAGCTTCTTACTCTGGAATCACCAGTGATTAAATTAGAAAAAGCTCATCTTCTCTAGCCTGACTTTCAAAGCCAACTACAATCTGATTCACACTGACTTTTTCAGCAATTTTTGCCATTATCCTTCTCTATCAAATTTTTTTCTGTGGGGGGAAAATGCTTTACTACCTCATTTCAGAACTAACGCTGCATCTTTCCACCTTCTTGTTCCTCTTCCCCAGAAATGCTCGTTCTTCCTCAAATACCACTTACTTCTTGAACTCGCAGGGTCTTGAGAGAGATCTGTCTAATGCCCTTTATTTATTTTTTAATTTTCTAAAAAAAATTTAATGTTTGTTTATTTTTGAGAGAGAGAGACACACACAGTGCGAGTGGAGGAGGAGGAGAGGGAGACATAGAATCCGAAGCAGGCTCCAGGCTCTGAGCTGGCAGCACAGAGCCTGACATGCAGCTCGAACCCACGAACTGTGAGATCATGACCTGAGCTGAAGTTGGACACTTAACCGACTGAGCCACTCACGTGTCCCCTAATGCCCTTTATTTTAAACTGAGACACACAAAGATTGGGGGAGGGGGCAAATTCCTTCAGTAAGTAAAAGCCCCATGTTCTGAACACACAGCTCAGAAATATGATGTCTGTGTTATTTCCACCGTGCTCGGCAACTTGCACGGGGCTGGCAACTCAGATGACGTCAATGCCCAGATTCCATGGATTCTAATGCAGTATCCTCTGAGACCTAACTTAAATGTGACCCCTACCACCAATGCTCATGCTTAAGCCAGGTGGGAATTCTATCTTTTCTGAATCTCTATATCACTTTTACTGTTTCTATAATTCACCTGAATATTAGCCATGTGATGCTTTGTGATAATCCTCAATTTTTCTTACTAATTTGTAAATTACGGAAATACCACCTACTGCTGAAAAAATTCAAACTGCACAGAGACATGTAAAAAGAAAATGGAAAGAACACTAACTTGCCTACAAGTCCCCCTCCAAAGTAATAACTACTAAGTTATTATTGTTCAGATGATTTTTCTATGCATCTAATAACAGAGAATTAGTATATCCAGAAAAGAACCAGGTGATGTTCCACAGAGCTCATGTCCAATCCTTCTTTTGCATGATCCCCCTTTTGTTTTCTCCCCAAAGTATGCAAACGCATGTGCATGCACATGCACACGCACATTTTAATGTGACCAGTACACACACACACACACACACACACACACACACACATCTTTTGAATTGTTCCACTGTTTTACTAGGACAGGCAATTTGATGATGAGTATTTATGCTCTTTTACAGAATACTTTTATAAAAATTATAAGAGATTCAGCAAAAGGAATTGTTGTGTGAACTGTACATACATTTAAAATTTAAATAAAGTTTCACAACCTCCCCTCCCAAATTCACCAGCAGTACATATGAGGATTTATTTTTCTTACACTCACTAATCTGCATGTTTTCAGTTTTTACCAATCCAATCGATAAAAATGCTAGCATGTTATTATAATATGTATGTATGTACATATATCACACTTATCTATCATCTATCTGTCTATCTATAAGACATGTTTTTTTCTATACATTTTTTATCTTTTCCCCATTTTCAACATTTCTTCCATTATTTTTCTGGGCTTTCTTTGACATATTTTGCAATAAATTATCTTTGTTAAATGTTCTACCTTATTTAGTGCTAGAATGAAAACTTAAGGCAGAGATTTTCTTTCCACCTTTGTCTTCTCTGTATTCAATACAGACCTTGCACAAAGTAGGTGTTCAGTAAATACTTACAGCTTGGCTTTCTATGGGAGACTAGCTGTCCACTTTGAAAGCTAAATTAAACAGAAACGAGAGATATTTGAATTCTAGGATGAGAGGACTGGCTACCGCTGTGACAAAGTCCTTCTCTGGTCTAACATGGTGTCCACAGAGCCAGGAGTACAGAACCTCCTGACTGAATCCTCCATTTATACACCCAATGGGCTAGTGAAGGAGTCCAACTTTACAAAGTTCATGGAGTTAGGGATATTTATCTCCTTTACTGACCTATGAGACAGTGCTGCTTAGAAAACAATATCCTTCTTCATCATTTATTATGCTGTGTCCATCCACTCTATAATCATGCACATTGTAAGGCTCTTTTCCACTTTATGTCTTCATGTTTTAATTTCTATTAAGAAAACAGGAACTACACTTGACATCAGTTGGTAAGAGTCAAAGACATACGCCCATTCCATCTCCTTTCTCTTGATCAGATGAGAATATGCGCCATTCTTTACATCCAGGTGAATGAAGAAATTATAAAATATGTATTTTATGGGCGAAAGGAAAGAGAAAAACACATAATCTGTATATTCTTCCTGTGAAGCTTGCATCTATCTCGAAAAGAGACTTAGCCTCATGGTACCAGCTGCCTCTGCAGCTCAGGGGAAACCTAGTTCTTCATACAGCGTGAGGGAGCAGCTATCCATCAGCTGTCCAAGGGAAAAAAAATCCATGAAGTCTAACTCAAGTCATCTGTCAAATTGAATATTCTTTCTGTTCTGTCACTGAAGAATTTGAAGCAATTCCACCTTTCCGTAAGTGTTCGTCTAGGGCTCTCTCCAACACTGTCAAGGGTTTCTGAGAAAGTTGCTGTTTGAGTCTCAGAGTTCCCAGGGAGGATAGACACACATCACCACTATTCTTCCCCATCATTTCCTCCGTATCCCCACTCCCACATGACTAATTTCTTCCATCCCATAACACGAACTGCTACCCAATTACTCCAGCCCACTCATTACCTTGCCTTGCTGCTCCCCTTCTGTCATATAGCCCAACAATCCAAGGATAGAAATTGGTAGTTGTATACGTGATTCTACATGCTTTATTTATTTCTCAGGAATATTTAGAGAAAGTTTATAGCTCCTCAGCTCAACAGCAGAATCCACAGTTTTACTTCTGCAGCCTGAACTTGTCCCTTCCTTCGTGGGACCATCTCTTTTACTTCCTTCCTGTATCATATCGTTACCACTGCCCCAAAACAGCAGCATCTCATTTGAACCCTGTACTACCATCCTGCTGCTCTGTTTTCCTCCTACTCATCTTTCTCTCCAATTATCTGACTATCCCCCTCTGCTACATTTCCCCTTTCTTCCCTTCCTCACTTATACTTCCATCATTTGGTTGTTTTTGTCTTTTAAGAATTATACATTGTTACCTTTTTTCCCAGAAGACCTTTAGGCGGAAGCCCTTGATATTTCTTTTCCTGGTTTGTTACATAAAGGTTTCTAAAAGAGTTGTTAGACAGCCAGTGAGCCCCGTGATGTATGACTATTGTGCCCAAGCAGTGGCGTAGCTGGAAAAACTGAACAAAACACAAGAATCTCAAGGGAAACAAAAAACTAATGTAAAATGGCATAAACCTCTAGTTTCAAAAGGATTGTTACAATAACCTAGGCAAGCCTCAGTATTTTATTTAAGAGGATACTGCAGCTCAAAGATGATAAGCAATTTACCTAAGGTCACATAACTAATAGGTGGCAGGACTGAGCAAAAGGTAACTGGACTCAAGTCTCCTGCCTGCTGATTGGGTTCCTTCTGTTTCTTTCAATATAGTCCCTTCACCATCTTCCAAGGTCCAAAATTTAGCACGAGCTCTGTGAACCCTCTCCCATTTAATCTAGGGGTACACAGATCACTGGCACACATCAAGGGAGTTACTTTCCATGGAAGGGAAGTCAATCTGACAACAGCTCAGGAGCTCACAATTGCATTGTTTTAAGAGCAAACTGCCTCTCTGTTCTGCCTTCTAAATTATAGGGGAGGAAGAATCCAAGCTCCTAATAAAGTTTTAAATAGACTGCATCAAACGGCATGCTAACTTTGAATAACGGTGCCATCCAGGAGAGCCGCATCAGGATTCCGGCAGACCAGGGCTTGGGGCCAGTGATAGGAGCTGAGGACTCTCTAGGTCTTTAACCCACCTCTAAGCCAAAGATGAAGGTAACAGAGTCTCAAACTGCCTTCCTCTAACGTCTTCATAAGTTTTATACTTGGAAAAAGAAAAGGAATTCCCTACTCTGGGTGGTTCATGATAGCTGCCTGCAAGCAGTTTCATCGGATTTGCGAAGCTGCTGTCTCCAGATTTGTTTCAAGACTGCAGGACTGTGGGCAAGGGGAGCGGAACAGAAATGAGAGAAGAGGGTATCTCCCCGGCTGATTATATTCATTTCAGGAATGTTGGTCCCTATTTATGAGTTCTAACTTCCATGAGGGCACCCTTGGACAAAAAGTGGACCCTGTTTAAAGTACCTAATTCTAATTCATGCTATCGATTCCTTGTTTTATTTTGTTTTGTTTTGTTTTCCCTTAAACTACTGGAGAGGGGTTTAGTATGGAGGGTTTCTGGAGAAGGGAAGAAAGCATTTTTAATTGCAGACTTTAGATGTTCTTTTTATACAAACAAACCCAATAAGCAACATTTGTGATAATGTCTTATGTTTTTATTTGCCTGGGATACACAGGATTATCTCTTATCAGGGAGGAAAATTTCAAAAACTATATTGCTTTAGTTTAGATTAGACGTGTCACATAAAATACGACACCAGTTAAATTTGAATTTAAGATGAACAATTTTTTTATAAATTGTCCCCCAAACTTCACAGGGGCATAAGTACATTTTAAAAGACTTCACTGTTTACCTGAAGCTCTAATGTAACTGGGTATTCTTAGATTTTTTACTTACTAACTCTGGCAATCCTAGCTTAGATACCAATATTGAACCAACTGTGGATTCCTCTGCCTCTGGAATTTTATAGAAATTCCAAGCTGTAAGAATCAGGGAGCACCTGATACAGTTAAAAGAGAAAAGGAAAACAGAAGAAAGGGAGAATAAAGTTCTCTGAAAATGACATCAAATAATTTCAAAGTGGTTTTGGATACGTTTGAAAAATCTGGCTTTACTCCACAGATTGAAATTATGATTTCTGCTATCAGTGTAAAGTTTGACTTTACAAATATAGCAGTTAGAAAATTTACAAAAATCATTTGTTGCCACAATACTGGTTAATGTTGAAGGCAATAGTTTTTCACACTTTTGGAGGTAGACGACAAAGGAATGTTCTACGGTTGTCAAGATTGGGGGTACTGAATAAATATAGTAAATGTTGAAATCCAGGATCAGATGCTTATTAGCAATATGATATTGAACAAGTATTTTACATGCCCTGTGCCTCAGTTATTTCATTTGTAAATATGGGATAACAAGAGTGCCTATTTTATAGGTTCCCTATGAGGATTGACTGGCATAGTGCATATAAAAATTTTTTTAACATTTATTCATTTTTGAGAGTGAGAGAGACAGAGCATGAGTGGGGGAGGGGCAGAGAGAGAGGGGGACACAGGATCAGAAGCAGGCTCCAGGCTCCGAACTGTCAGCATAGAGCCCGACGCGGGGCTCGAACTCACAGACTGTGAGATCATGACCTGAGCCGAAGTCGGATGCTCAACCGACTGAGGCACCCAGGCACCCCTCACATAGTGCATATAAACTGAGCACAGTGCTTGGCAAACAAGTGTCCAAGTAGCAGTGACTCTTTGCCCATCTTCCTCTTTCAAAAATGTTTCCTAAACTATTAAATGTAAGATTAAAAAACTGTGGACTATTCAATAACGGACTCCTACTCAGAAATAAGAAGAACAAACTCTGGTGCATACAACGTTGATATTACTGACTGTCCCAAATACAATTCTGAGCAAAAGTTGCCAGATAAATGAGAATGTGGTACCTATCTGTGGCATATAATGACATCTCAAGTGGATCATTTTTAACATATCTTCACCATAACACAAAAGTATTTTTAGTAACATAAAATTAAAAAGATAATAATAATGGAGGAAAATAAGGCAAACAGTAAAAACAAATGAATTAAAGACTTTCAGTAAAAAATAATAATCAAAATGAATATCACCGTACAACAGGCAAAAACCAATAATACATATATTTGGTTTTGTTTTTACAAAGTGTTCTATACATGGTTTTGGATTTTATGAAAAAAATTTTTTTTCCAGAGAGAGAGAGAGAGCAGGGGAGAGGGGCAAGGGAGAGAGAGAGAGAGAGAGAGAGAGAGATTGAGAATCCCAAGCAGGTTCCAGGCCCCACCCGAAGACTGACACAGGGCTTGATCCCACAACTCTGGGATCGTGACCTGAGCCAAAATCAAGTCATATGCTCAACAAACTGAGCCACTCAGGCCCTCATATATGTTTTTATAACTGCATGGGAAAATGCCTGAAAAGCTCTACCACAATACTGACTGATTTCTTTTCTTTTCTTTTCTTTCTTTCTTTCTTTCTTTCTTTTTGTGGCATGGTAGGGTATTCTTTATTTTTTTTTTTTAATTTTTTTAACGTTTTATTTATTTTTGAGACAGGGAGAGACAGAGCATGAACAGGGGAGGGTCAGAGAGAGGGAGACACAGAATCTGAAACAGGCTCCAGGCTCTGTGCTGTCAGCACAGAGCCCGACGCGGGGCTCGAACTCACAGACCGCGAGGTCATGACCTGAGCCGAAGTCGGCCGCCCAACCGACTGAGCCACCCAGGCGCCCCTCTTAATTACATTTAATTCTGAGCAAGTATAAGTATTAAAATAAGTAATTTCTTAGAAAGCAACATGCTTTAGTTCCACATTTGCCTTATTATATTGATTCTTCCAAAACACCATCTCACTCTATTCACTGAAATGAAATTCAGTATCAGGTAAACTATGATCTCCTGGTGCACCTGGCTACACTCCTTATTGATGGTCGATGGGAGAGACAGGAGTCTGGAGCCTGGGTAAAGAGGTGATAGAGACACAGTGAGAGCGAGAATTAGAGAGGGAAAATTCCACGTGGTAATAATTTCAAAAATCTCTTCAATCAACAGCACAGCATACACAGCATGATAAAACGATTATGTAAAAATTGAAATAAATATGCAAAATACACAAAATATAAGTTTGTATTTTTATAAATGTTAAAATATGTACAATACCTTTTCCAAAATATTTAAATATGCTTCATATTACAGTATTTTGTCAATTTCCTCCACTAGAGACTTGACCACGTTAATCATAGATTTTTTTTAATGCCTTCCTAAAATTCCAAAATCTTGATCATTTTTTAGTCTGGTTGTGTTGACTGCTTTGTCTCTTGACCATGGATGGTTTTCTATCTGCATTGTTTTGATGTTTCACAACTTTTGACTGGTTCCTGAGATAATTAATATGTATGCCTGAGATTCACATGCTGCTTCTGATGCTAGACCTTCACTGTGGAGGGTTGAATTAATTTAGGCAAATGTTGAGCTGTTTTGGGTCTTGCTGTTATGATTACTTTCAGCACACTACAGCCTTCAGATTCCTTTGGTATCATCTTATGCTTAATGTGGAGATTGGTGTGAAAGTGGATTTTTCTCAAGTTTCACTGGACAGAAGCACTGCTTTAGCTACATTCAAATATTTTGAGATGTTATGTGATTTTTATTGGATTCTAAATCTTTTTATTATAACTTTTGATTTCTTATTTTACCTATAAGGTAAATAAAATGTGTTGCTTAGTTTCTAAATTATTTGGCAGATCCCAGGTATCTTTCTGCTATCAACTTATAATTTAATTATCTTGTAGTCAGAAAACACACTTTGTATTGTTTCAGTCACTCCTTATTCACTAAACTTTGTTTTATGGCCAAGATCATGCTATATCTTAGTAAATTTTTTGTGTGCACTTGTAAAAAAGATGAGTGCAATAGTTTACAACTTTCAGGTCAGTTTGCTTGACAGCCTATTATTGTTCCCTATATCTTTATTTTTACTAATTGTCTGTTTTCTTGATTTGCCAATTTTTGAGAGAGAGCTGATGGAATCTCTAAATATAATTACGGATATTTCCATTTTTAAATACATATCTTTGAGTCTATACAGATATAAGTAAATAATTGAATAAATGGATAAGGAGAAAATCTTCTTTACTGAAGAATTCCAAATATTAAATATAGAAAAAAATGAGGTAAGTAAAAATTCATCGCAGTGATGACTGCTCCAGGCATGATCCACTAATGCATGGTGAAATTTGTGGGTGAAACTTCATGAAACACGGGAAACTTGCACAGCTTCAAAATATCTCCCACAAATACATATTCATTGTCATAGTGGTTCTAATAGAGGACCACAAATTATTTGATATGCATGTCCTCAGGAGATGGAGGTTCATTCTCCTTCCCTTGTCTGGACTTAGTGACTCACTTTTAATGAAGAGAGTATGGAAAAGAAAAAAAGAAATCTAGTAGAGACATCTCAGATACATTAACAAAATGATCAAAGTTAATATCATCGGTACTAAGTCCTATTGATATCATGTACTTCCTGATAAAATATAATGATAAGCACACTTCAACCCTGTAGTATATTTCCCCCAAATTCATAAGCTAATTCCCATGAGACAAACTAAATGAAAGGAACTCTGCAAGATACCTGACTAGTACTCTTTAAAGGTGTCAGTATCATGAAAGAAGAAGAAAAACTAAGCAAATGTCACAGATCAGAAGATACTAAATATACATGATGATTAAATGCAACCCAGCATCCTGAAATAGAGGGAATTAGTGGAAAAATTGGTAAAATCTGAATAAAGTCTGTAGTTTAGTCAATCATATCGTACCAATGTTAAATTCTTAATTTGGGCGATATACAATGTTAATGCTATGGAAGCCCGAACAAAAGGAATATGGAAACTCTCTATATTATCTTAAAAACTCTTCTCTTAACCTAAAATTATTTCAAAATGAAAATTACAAAAACAAAACTCTTTAACATTTGTTTACATGACAAAATATGGACCTTTGTCACCCCTTCGTGCCTCATCAAGGATGGCTGTCTTCTAGCCCCCAGTGCTTGGGATGCTCCTTCCAGGGTTTTTGCACTAGGTACAGAGGTTTTTCCTTTGGCTTTAATTAAAGCTCTTAACTCCCACTGAAATGTAGTAATCCCTCCCTGACTCTTCAGATCTCAGATCAAGCATCTCAGTCTCATGTTGGCACACATCATTAGAACAAATCCTTTTATAAGTTCTCATACATGGTGTACCACTTCCCCACAATCTAAGTCATAGTGGTAATTGTGCATTCGTTTGTATCATTATTTATTGATATTTGTCACTTCCGCCAGGCAGGAAACTCAACTGTCAGGGACTATATATACCTTAATTTACCCAGTGCTTAGCATAGGCTTGGGCACATAGTAGGCACTTCATATGGACTTGATGAATAAATGGTCTAGTCTCCTACATAGCCGAAGCTCCCCTATGTTCTTCTCTGTCCAACTCCTACCCCACAAAATCTTCAGGCTATTCTGCCTTGCAGTTTAAAGTCTTAGGGCTCCTTCAACAGCCACTTTCACTCGAAGGATAAAGAACAAGAGGAATTAGACATGACTACAATGCAAGCTGAGTAAGTCTTTGTCTCCCTTTCCTGTCTCTCTTCTTCCTTTGTTGTTGTTGTTGTTGCTGTTGCTAATTGAAAGAAGTGAAAATCCATTTCGTGATTTTCTGTTTGTTAGGTGAATGATTCTTTGAGGCATTTCCCAGGGGGACTCCCTTTACATTTTAGGGACATTCTAGTTCAGTGATAGCAGATGGAACACCATGGTTGAAATTTTTTAAAGAGAAACAATGAAATGAGTTCCACAAAGATAACTAGGTGGCAGTTGCACAGGCAAAGAAGAAGAAGAAGAAGAAGAAGAAGAAGAAGAAGAAGAAGAAGAA